>NW_026600379.1:0-57500 GCF_029448725.1 Salvelinus fontinalis
CCTCTCAGTCTCTAAACCACTAGGATACCTGTCACCTTGACAGTGTGTCTCTCTACCTCTCAGTCTCTAAACCACTAGGATACATGTCACCTTGACAGTGTGTCTCTATACCTCAGTCTCTAAACCACTAGGATACCTGTCACCTTGACAGTGTGTCTCTATACCTCTAAGTCTCTAAACCACTAGGATACCTGTCACCTTGACAGTGTGTCTCCACCTCTCAGTCTCTAAACCACTAGGATACCTGTCACCTTGACAGTGTGTCTCTGTACCTCTCAGTCTCTGAAGACACCCAGCCATGGTTAGGATTATTAGAGCAGCTTTTCCTGCTGAAAGCCAGTTTCATTTCATCTGGTTTCAGAGATAATGTATTGTATATGTCCATAACCCCGTCCACCTATAAGATGTGGGGATCTGTATGACTAAGAAGAGATACAAAGAACTCTGATTGTAAAACGTCTTCTCTTTTTAGTCCTAGATATGTCTAGGGTTACTGCTGAATGTAGTACCTCTAACCCTGACCCTAGACCGAACAGTAATAACCACCCTGTAATGTAAAGTATTACCTCATTCTCAATGATCAGTCAATACATACAGTGTTAATTTCACCTACAGTATCAAGTTCCCTCCTCATTACAACCATGTATGAATTATTATAGACACTTATAATCAGTGTTATAACACATACGTGTATTATAAGGCATTATAAAGGTCATTAAAATAATTATAATATGTACTTCATAGAAACTGTTACCCTTCATATATTCTAACCACTATATTTCATTTATTCCATATTAAGGGTCCTAACCTGGGAACTAAAATATTTGTCTCCTTCTCGACGTTGCATGCAGTTCTCTCTCCCTCTCTCTCTCTCTCCCTCTCTCTCTCTCTCCCTCTCTCTAACCCCTCCCTCTCTCTAACCCCTCCCTCTCTCTAACCACTCCCTCTCTCTAATCCCTCCCTCCTTCCCTCCCTCTAAACTCACCTATCTGGCAGAACCAGAAAGGCCATACCTCCCAAAAACGAACTTCTGAGGAAACGAAACTGATCTGATTCTCTGTGTCGTCTGTCTGTGTGAGAGTGAACAACCGTCCAAATGGCTCAACAGGGAGTTCTGCTGGACCAGGACCAGTTCTGTTGTTCTGTCTGTCTGGATCCACTGAAGGAATCAGTCACCATCCCCTGTGGACACAATTACTGTCGAATGTGTATTGAGGGATGCTGGGATCAGGATGTTCTGAAAGGGGTCTATAGCTGTCCTCAGTGCAGAGAGACCTTCACTCCAAGGCCAACTCTGAGGAAAAATAACATGTTGGCTGAGCTGATGGAGAAACTGAAGAAGACAGGACTCCAGACTGCTCCCCCTCCTGCTCTGTGCTATGCTGGACCTGGAGATGTGGCGTGTGATGTCTGCACTGGGACCAGAAAGCAGAAAGCCCTCATGTCCTGTCTGGTGTGTCTGGCCTCTTACTGTGAGACTCACCTCCAATCTCACTATGAATCTCCTGCTTTGAAGAAGCACAAGCTGGTCAAAGCCACCGCACAACTACAGGAGAAGATCTGCTCTCATCATGACAAACTGCTGGAGGTTTACTGTCGTACCGATCAGCAGTGTATCTGTTATCTGTGTACAATGGATGAACATATGTCACGTTCCTGACCTGTTTTCTGTTTAGTTTTGTGTGTTAGTTGGTCAGGACGTGAGTTTGGGTGGGCATTCTATGTTGTCTGTTTCTATGTTGGTTTAGGGTTGCCTGGTATGGCTCTCAATTGGAGGCAGGTGTTTGGCGTTCCTCTAATTGAGAGTCATATTTAGGTAGGCTGTTCACAATGTTTGTTTGTGGGTGGTTGTCTCCTGTGTCTGTGTTTATGTTACACCATACGGGATTGTTTCGGTTTGTTTCGTGCGTTTATGTAGTCTGTTCCTGTGTCAGCGTGCTTCGTGTATATGTAAGTTTGTTTGTTCAGGTCTGTCTACATCGTTTTGTTATTTTGTTAGTTATATCCAGTATAGTTCGTTTTCGTCTGTCTATTTTGTTTATTTAATAAATCATTATGTCTTCAAACTCCGCTGCATTTTGGTTCAATCCCTGCTCCTCCTCTTCGGATGAAGAGGAGGAGGAAAACCGTTACAGAACCACCCACCGATCCAGAACCAAGCGGCGTGAATTCGAGCAGTGGCCTGCTACACAGGAATCATGGACTTGGGAGGAAATATTGGACGGTAAAGGTCCATGGGCACAGCCAGGAGAATATCGCCGTCCCAAAGCTGAGCTGGAGGAAGCGAAAGCAGAGAGGCGGCGATATGAGGAGGCAGCAAGAAGACGTGGCTGGAAACCGGAGAATCAAGCCCAAAACCGGAGTTATGAGGGGACGCGTCTTGCACGGAAGCCCGAAAAGCCCGTGAGTAACACCCAAAAATTTCTTGGGTGTGGGTTAAGGGGTTGTGGGCCAAGGGCAGGTAGGAGACCTGCGCCCACTTCCCAGGCTAACCGTGGAGAGCGGGAGTACGGACAGACACCGTGTTACGCAGTAGAGCGCACGGTGTCTCCTGTACGTGTGCATAGCCCGGTGTGGGTTATTCCACCTCCCCGCACTGGTAGGGCTAGATTGGGCATTGAGCCAGGTGTCATGAGGCCGGCTCAACGCGTCTGGTCTCCAGTGCGTCTCCTCGGGCCGGCATACATGGCACCTGCCTTACGCATGGTTTCCCCGGTTCGCCTACATAGCCCGGTGCGGGTTATTCCACCTCCCCGCACTGGTCGGGCGACCGGGAGCATTCAACCAGGTAAGGTTGGGCAGGCTCAATGCTCAAGAGAGCCAGTACGCCTGCACGGTCCGGTATTTCCGGCGCCACCTCCCCGCCCCAGCCTAGTACCTACAGTGCCTACACTACGCACTAGGCTACCAGTGCGTTTCCAGAGCCCTGTTCCTCTTCCACGCACTCTCCCTATAGTGCGTGTATCCAGTTCGGTGCCTCCAGTTCCGGCCCCACGCACTAAGCCACCTGTGCGTCTCCTAAGTCCTGTACACACTGTCACTTCTCCCCGTACTAGTCCTGAGGTGCGTGCCCTCAGCCCGGTGCCACCAGTGCCGGTACCACGCACCAGGTATAGAGTACGCTTTGAGAGTCCAGTGTGCCCTGTCCCTGCTCCCCGCACTAGTATGAAGGTGCGTGTCCTTAGCCCGGTGCCTCCAGTTCCGGCACCACGCACCAGGTCTACAGTGCGCCTTATCCGGCCAGAGCCATCCGTCTCCTCAGCGCCATCTGAGCCATCCGTCTCCCCAGCGCCATCTGAGCCATCCATCTCCCCAGCGCCATCTGAGCCATCCGTCTCCCCAGCGCCATCTGAGCCATCCGTCTCCCCAGCGCCGTCTGAGCCATCCGTCTGCAATGAGCCTGCAAAGCCGCCCGTCTGCCATGAGCCTGCAAAGCCGCCCGTCTGCCATGAGCCTACAGAGCCGTCCGCCAGACAGGAGCCGCTAGAGCCGTCCGCCAGACAGGAGCCGCTAGAGCCGCCCGTCAGACAGGATCTGCCAGAGCCGCCAACCAGACAGGATCTGCCAGAGCCGCCAACCAGACAGGATCTGCCAGAGCCGCCAACCAGACAGGATCTGCCAGAGCCGTCAACCAGACAGGATCTGCCAGAGCCGCCAACCAGACAGGATCTGCCAGAGCCGTCAGCGAGCCATGAGCAGCCAGAGCCGTCAGCGAGCCATGAGCAGCCAGAGCCGTCAGCGAGCCATGAGCAGCCAGAGCCGTCAGCGAGCCATGAGCAGCCAGAGCCGTCAGAGAGCCATGAGCGTCCAGAGCTGTCAGCCTGCCATGAGCGTCCAGAGCCGTCAGCCTGCCATGAGCGTCCAGAGCCGTCAGCCTGCCATGAGCGTCCAGAGCCGTCAGCCTGCCATGAGCGTCCAGAGCCGTCAGCCTGCCATGAGCGTCCAGAGCCGTCAGCCTGCCATGAGCGTCCAGAGCCGTCAGTCAGCCATGAGCTGTCCCTCAGCCAGAAGCGGCTAGTAATCCTGAACTGCCCCTCAGTCCAGAGCTGTCTCTCTGTCCGGAGCTGCCCTTCAGTCCGGAGTTGCCCCTCTATCCTGAGCTACCTCTCTCTCCTGAGCTACCTCTCTCTCCTAAGCGATCCCTCTGTCCTGAGCTATCCCTATGTCCTGAGCTACCTTGTCCCAGAGCTGTCCTTGATTCTGGTGTTGCCCCTAAATTTAGGTGGGGTTATTTGGAGGGTGGTCATTGTGGGGAGGCTAAGGAAGCGGGGATTGATTATGGTGGGGTGGGAACCACGCCCGGAGCCTAAGCCACCACCGTGGTCAGATGCCCACCCAGACCCTCCCCTGGACTTTTTGGTGATGCGTTCGGAGTACGCATCTTGAGGGGGGGGTTATGTCACGTTCCTGACCTGTTTTCTGTTTAGTTTTGTGTGTTAGTTGGTCAGGACGTGAGTTTGGGTGGGCATTCTATGTTGTCTGTTTCTATGTTGGTTTAGGGTTGCCTGGTATGGCTCTCAATTGGAGGCAGGTGTTTGGCGTTCCTCTAATTGAGAGTCATATTTAGGTAGGCTGTTCACAATGTTTGTTTGTGGGTGGTTGTCTCCTGTGTCTGTGTTTATGTTACACCATACGGGATTGTTTCGGTTTGTTTCGTGCGTTTATGTAGTCTGTTCCTGTGTCAGCGTGCTTCGTGTATATGTAAGTTCGTTTGTTCAGGTCTGTCTACATCGTTTTGTTATTTTGTTAGTTATATCCAGTATAGTTCGTTTTCGTCTGTCTATTTTGTTTATTTAATAAATCATTATGTCTTCAAACTCCGCTGCATTTTGGTTCAATCCCTGCTCCTCCTCTTCGGATGAAGAGGAGGAGGAAAACCGTTACAACATAAAGGCCATGATACAGTGTCAGCTGCAGCAGAGAGGACTGAGAAACAGGTAAGACCAGAACAACTTGTTGGTGACTGTCTGATAAACAAATATTTATTCCAGGGGAGAACAAATATGAACACAAATCTTGATTGTATAGAAATGTTAACCCTGATTCTTCAAATGTATCACCATTTTATAGTCTGTTAGGTTCTGAACAGACAGAGTAAAAACTCAAACCAAGTTTATTCACTCACTGGGTCATACAGCTGCAAAGACAATGTGATTACACAAGAACATATATTATAACCTCATACTAGGCATGATCAACTCCTTACACATCTAGACAGCCAATACATATCTGTTGCTAGGCAGGAACTGAATTGGTTCCTCTCAGTGGTGTAGTCATGGCCCTGTCTGATGCTTAAACCTTTGTGGGTGTGGACGTGTGTGTGTGTGAGATAGGACTGTAGTAGGAGGGTCGTTGTGGTGGCTTGACCTCGAGACGAATTACTCGCTCCTCCCTAGTTCTGCAGCTGGCCTGTCTTATCAGAGACTAACTAGTCTGTTGAATTCCTGGCTCCTCCCTAGTTCTGCAGCTGGCCTGTCTTATCAGAGACTGAAACTAGACTGTTGAATTCCTGGCTCCTCCCTAGTTCTGCAGCTGGCCTGTCTTATTAAAGACTAACTAGACTGTTGAATTCCTGTCTCCTCCCTAGTTCTGCAGCTGGCCTGCCTTATCAGAGACTAACTAGACTGTTGAATTCCTGGCTCCTCCCTAGTTCTGCAGCTGGCCTGTCTTATCAGAGACTGACTAGTCTGTTGAATTCCTGTCTCCTCCCTAGTTCTGCAGCTGGCCTGTCTTATCAGAGACTGACTGGTCTGTTGAATTCCTGGCTCCTCCCTAGTTCTGCAGCTGGCCTGCCTTATCAGAGACTAACTAGACTGTTGAATTCCTGGCTCCTCCCTAGTTCTGCAGCTGGCCTGTCTTATCAGAGACTGAAACTAGACGGTTGAATTCCTGGCTCCTCCCTAGTTCTGCAGCTGGCCTGCCTTATCAGAGACTGAAACTAGTTGCCCTTTGTCTCCCTCTTTAGGAACATTGATATTTAACAATAACATGTTTGAACAGAATATTTCAGCACTTCCCCTTGTCTCTCTCGGTAACTTTCCATACACCAAGTTCCTATCCACCCGTCATTGACCCCAACATATACATTCCTTATACATGTAAAGTCATCAGTACGTTATAGTATGGTAACATCAATAAGTATATTTCTAGTTAGAATCCAACAAGTCAAACACCATTATCATTAGTTATCAAACAGCATTATCATTCGTTATCAAACACCCAATCAACTCCCTGATTTGTGTTCTGTTAAAACTATAATCATTCACATGACAACATAATGATATAATTTCAGACAGACACTTCCTCAATATTTGTATCCGTGTCTTCTATGGGTCCTATGTCACATGACTATACTATTGATCTACTGGACTAATAAAGCTTGATAGCTCATTGAAGAGTGATTCTCCACAGAGGCAGCTGGGGATGAGTCAGCAGAAGGTCCAGCAGAGATTCCAGGAGAGAGAGAAGGAGCTGAAGGAGCTCCAACAGGCTCTGGAGTCTCTCAAGGTGAGTATTGTTGACCAGAGGGGAGACACCATATCACTTCTCTCCTCCAATCAGAGAGAGGGAGAGGGGTCCCTATCCAAAACAGGCTGTCTGGACCCCTTTCAGAGAATAGACTGTTTAATGTAACTGACGGGATATGAACCCAGGTCTACCGTGGGAGAAACCAACATCTTGACCATTACACCAAGAGGACATTCCCTATTGGACCGACACTGATTTAGAAGTAGCAGGCGGGGCTACCTCATCACATAACCATGAGTAACCATGACTGACTCATGTCCCCTATACATTAACAGGGAGCTCTCTCTCAATTCAATTCAAAGATCTTTATTGGCATGGGAAACATATTTACTATGCAAAAGCAAATGAAATAGATAATAAACAATCATGAATGAACAGTAAACATTACACAACATTTATTTTCAAAAGCAGAGACATTTCAAATGTTATAATTCAAGTGGAAACAGAGTGAGTCGTGCGCCAGACTGAGTTCTGGAGGTGAAATGGAAATGAATGAGGGAGAGTTAAGTGAGGTAGAAGGTGTGGTGAAGAGCTCAGAACCAGAGAAGTATTTGGTCATACGAGATTTGACTTCAGAAGAGTTACAGGGTGTGTTGAGTGGTGGTGTCCCGTCCTCCCAGGTCGTTGGCATGGTGCAGGAGCAGATAGGGTCAAAGTAGTGGAATGGGGTAGTGGGTTTTTAATGAGTGTAGGGTTAGTTGGCATGGTGCAGGAGCAGATAGGGTCAAAGTTGTGGAATGGGGTAGTGGGTTTTAATGTGTAGGGTTAGTTGTCATGGTGCAGGAGCAGATAGGGTCAAAGTAGTGGAATGGGGCAGTGGGTTTTTAATGAGTGTAGGGTTAGTTGTCATGGTGCAGGAGCAGATAGGGTCAAAGTAGTGGAATGGGGTAGTGGGTTTTTAATGAGTGTAGGGTTAGTTGTCATGGTGCAGGAGCAGATAGGGTCAAAGTAGTGGAATGGGGTAGTGGGTTTTTAATGAGTGTAGGGTTAGTTGGCATGGTGCAGGAGCAGATAGGGTCAAAGTAGTGGAATGGGGTAGTGGATTTTTAATGAGTGTAGGGTTAGTTGGCATGGTGCAGGAGCAGATAGGGTCAAAGTAGTGGAATGGGGTAGTGGGTGGGGATGAATGGGGAGCTGACAGACAATCGTTGATGGATATTTATAGAGCTCATTACAGGTGTATAGTTTATGGAACAGCAGCAAAGACTTGTCTTCAGAAGCTGGACAGAATCCAGTATATAGCTTTAAGGATATGTATTGGTGCATTTAAATCAACATCTGTATGTGTCTTACTAGTGGAGGCAGGTGAGATTCCGTGAGATCCCTACTGTACCTACTGTCTCTCTCTCTGTGTCTCTCTCTCTCTCTCTGTCTCTCTCTCTCTGTCTCTCTCTCTCTCTCTCTCTCTCTCTCTCTCTCTTAACAGCGCTCTGCACAGGCAGCAGTGGAGGACAGTGATCAGATCTTTACTGAGCTGATCCGCTCCATTGAGAGAAGGAGCTCTGAGGTGAAGGAGCTGATCAGAGCCCTAGAGAAGGCTCAAGTGAGTCAAGCTGAAGGACTCCTGGAGCAACTGAAGCAGGAGATAGCTGAGCTGAGGAAGAGAAGCACTGAGCTGGAGCAGCTCTCACACACAGAGGATCACATCCATTTCCTCCAGGTAACTAAGCTGTCTTGTTACATGTGATATGAAATTAACTTCATGTGAAACTATTCATCTACATCATTATGTTGTCCTGTCTGTCTCTCTCTCTCTGTCTCTCTCTATGTGTGTCTCTCTCCAGAGTTACAAGTCTCTCTCCAGTATCAGTGTATCTTCAGACTTACCCAGCATCGTTGTCCGTCCTCTTCAGTACTTTGGAGATGTGAGTAAGTCTGTGTCTGAACTGAGAGAGAAACTAGAAGACTTCCTTAAAGGAGAATGGACCAAGATCTCCACTACAGGTGTGTTGAAAACAATAAGAACATCAACTTTAGACCATTGAAAGTTCCCTACTAGTCATATACATGTGGAATATGGTCTGATGATAACATTCCCTCTCTCTGTCAATGTGTTTGTGTGTCTGTAGTGAATATAGTGGATGTTGTACTGCCTCCAGAGCCCAAGACCAGAGAACAGTTGTTACAATGTGAGTCTCTTTATTGTGAAGTAACTAACAGTCTCTTTTTACTGACACTCCTAACAATCCCTCTAGAAATATATAGCAATAGTAGATCTAATCAAAGACTGGGTATCTATTTGACTGCTCATTTTTCTCTGATTTGATCTCTGCTGTGCTCTAATCAAAGACAGGGTAGATACAGTATCTGACTTAACTTATTGTTCTGACTCCCCTCATTGCTGTCCTGTCAGCTCACACTGGACCCAAACACAGCACACACACTCCTCTCTCTGTCTGAAGGGAACAGAAAGGTGAAACGTACACGCCAAGTCCAACCATATCCTGACCATCCAGACAGATTCACCAACAACTACTGTCAGGTTCTGTGTAGAGAGGGTCTGTCTGGACGCTTTTACTGGGAGGTGGAGTGGACTGGGGAGTGGGTTAAAACAGCAGTCTCATATAAAGACATCAGCAGAACAGGGACAGATAGTGGATTTGGACACAATAACAAGTCCTGGAGTTTAAAGTACTATAGTGGTGATTATTGTTTCAGACACAATCATGTTGAGACTAAAGTATCAGGCCCTCAGTCCTCCAGAGTAGGAGTGTACCTGGATCACAAGGCAGGTACTCTGTCCTTCTACAGTGTCTCTGACACAATGACCCTCCTCCACAGAGTCCAGACCACATTCACTCAGCCCCTCTATCCTGGATTTCATCTCAATGGTACTGCTGAGCTGGTTAAACTGTAGTAGGGTCCACATAGATACTATTCATGCTGGTGTAGTCTATAGCTGAGCTGGTTAAACTGTAGTTGGGTCCACAGAGATACTAGTCATGCTGGTGTAGTCTATAGCTGAGCTGGTTAAACTGTAGTAGGGTCCACATATATACTAGTCATGCTGGTGTAGTATATAGATGAGCTGGTTAAACTGTAGTAGGGTCCACATAGATACTAGTCATGCTGGTGTAGTCTATAGCTGAGCTGGTTAAACTGTAGTTGGGTCCACATAGATACTAGTCATGCTGGTGTAGTCTATAGCTGAGCTGGTTAAACTGTAGTTGGGTCCACATAGATACTAGTCATGCTGGTGTAGTCTATAGCTGAGCTGGTTAAACTGTAGTTGGGTCCACATAGATACTAGTCATGCTGGTGTAGTCTACAGCTGAGCTGGTTAAACTGTAGTAGGGTCCACATAGATACTAGTCATGCTGGTGTAGTCTATAGCTGAGCTGGTTAAACTGTAGTAGGGTCCACATAGATACTAGTCATGCTGGTGTAGTCTATAGCTGAGCTGGTTAAACTGTAGTAGGGTCCACATAGATACTAGTCATGCTGGTGTAGTCTATAGCTGAGCTGGTTAAACTGTAGTAGGGTCCACATAGATACTAGTCATGCTGGTGTAGTCTATAGCTGAGCTGGTTAAACTGTAGTAGGGTCCACATAGATACTAGTCATGCTGGTGTAGTCTATAGCTGAGCTGGTTAAACTGTAGTAGGGTCCACATAGATACTAGTCATGCTGGTGTAGTCTATAGCTGAGCTGGTTAAACTGTAGTAGAGTCCACATAGATACTAGTCATGCTGGTGTAGTCTATAGCTGAGCTGGTTAAACTGTAGTAGAGTCCACATAGATACTAGTCATGCTGGTGTAGTCTATAGCTGAGCTGGTTAAACTGTAGTAGGGTCCACATAGATACTAGTCATGCTGGTGTAGTCTATAGCTGAGCTGGTTAAACTGTAGTAGGGTCCACATAGATACTAGTCATGCTGGTGTAGTCTATAGCTGAGCTGGTTAAACTGTAGTAGGGTCCACATAGATACTAGTCATGCTGGTGTAGTCTATAGCTGAGCTGGTTAAACTGTAGTAGGGTCCACATAGATACTAGTCATGCTGGTGTAGTCTATAGCTGAGCTGGTTAAACTGTAGTAGAGTCCACATAGATACTAGTCATGCTGGTGTAGTCTATAGCTGAGCTGGTTAAACTGTAGTAGAGTCCACATAGATACTAGTCATGCTGGTGTAGTCTATAGCTGAGCTGGTTAAACTGTAGTAGGGTCCACATAGATACTAGTCATGCTGGTGTAGTCTATAGCTGAGCTGGTTAAACTGTAGTAGGGTCCACATAGATACTAGTCATGCTGGTGTAGTCTATAGCTGAGCTGGTTAAACTGTAGTAGGGTCCACATAGATACTAGTCATGCTGGTGGTGATGGTCCCCAGATGTGATGATTCATTCTGCTCTGTTTTATCTACAATGATTTAACTGATTTGATCTTCAGAAGATGTTATGAATTAAAATTCAATGTTTTCATATTTTTGTAGTTGCAATGTTTAAATCTTGTACATTTCCATGAATCATGATGTCTGGTGTTGATGTATATTGGTTGTCATTCAGAACCATTGATATGTTTTCTCAGTTGGTTCTCTGTCTCTATGTAATTCTCCTCAGTATCATTGATCAGCTTGTTGGTCCTAATTGATGTGTTCTCTGTCACCTGGAGCTGCATGGAAAATGGTCCAGGAACTAAAGGACAATTCAGGACTAGTCAGCCCACTACAAGCTGGTATCACTTACTTTCTACTAAACTATATGGACTGGTTTCCCAGACACAGATTAATCCTAGTCCTGGACTAAAAAGTATGTTCAATGTAGATGTCCAGGAAACCGTCCCTAAATGTGTCATCTTTCATCCTCCCATACTGCTCAGTCCAGCAACATTAAACCTGTCCAGCGGGTGGTGCTATTGACCAAACAATAAAACCAGCAGATATCTTGACTTGCCACTCAGTATATCAGTAATGTTCAGAATAGTACTTTAATATCATTGGAGATTGATGGTCTTTTTAATCCACTATCCAGAGTCAGGAACAGATGAAGTTAGGTCTGCTACTGTTCAGTGATTAAATATGATTTATGGTGATGGGAAATAATAAAAAACACTAAACTTCATCTAGTAATAGTTTTCCTTTGTTATTTATTCCAAGGTGTGTCTTTAACTTGTAAATGTATTGTGTGGAGGTGAGCTAGTGGTGTGGCTGATATAATAGAATGAAAAGGGAGGAGGGGAGGAAGAGGGGAGGAGTGAAGGGCTGTTCAAGAAACCAGATGAGGAAGAGGAAGATGTTCAGGGGAATTACTGTCTCTGTTCCAAATGGTTCCCTATTCCCTATGTAGTGCACTACGGTGCTTCTGACCAGGTCTAAAGTAGTGTTCTACGTAGGGAATAGGGTGTAGATTTATTACAATATCATGCTTTAGTGTTTGGCACAACAATATATCCCTGAAAGGGAAAGTGAGGAGTAAAAATCAAAGGTGAATTTACATTGATGTTTCCACGGAGACCTGAATCATATCCACGAGGCACCAAACTGAAGAAAATCAACTGAAATAGGGAGGGACTAACTGAACTAAAATAATTATGTTGCTAAATGTTTTGCTATTGATAGTCCATACTTGACTTACTATGGTTCTACATACAGTACCTGTATTGATAGTCCATACTGGTCTATACTATGGTTCTACATACAGTACCTGTATCGATGAGGGCCTCATCATCCGGCTGCACAAAGAAAGCCAGGGACTGCAGTGTGCTCCAGTCTCCAGCAGGGGGCAGTAAAACCCTATGGACCTGAAAGGGACTGCAGTGTGCTCCAGTCTCCAGCAGGGGGCAGTAAAACCCTACGGACCTGAAAGGGACTGCAGTGTGCTCCAATCTCCAGCAGGGGGCAGTAAAACCCTATGGACCTAAAAGGGACTGCAGTGTGCTCCAGTCTCCAGCAGGGGGCAGTAAAACCCTATGGACCTGAAAGGGACTGCAGTGTGCTCCAGTCTCCAGCAGGGGGCAGTAAAACCCTATGGACCTGGAAGGGATAGTGAGGAGTAAAAATGAAAGGTGAATTTACATTGATGTTTCCACGGAGAACTGAATCATTTCCACGAGGCACCAAACTGAAGAAAATGAACTGAAACACTGAGGGACTAAATGAACTAAAATAATTATGTTGCTAAATGTTTTGCTACAGTGTTCTCTAACGAATACGACCCTGGATTCAAATACTATTTGAAATCTTACAAATACTTTGAGCGTTTCCTTTAGTCCTCCAGGTGGGCGGGGTTTGTTTGTACTTTTAGGACATTTCTATTGGTTCCATTACAACAAACTCAATCAAACACTGCTTATTAAGTATTCAACATTATTTTAACGCAGGTCTGTTTCCACGTGCAATAAGCCTGTAACGTCTTGTATGATCTCATCAGGTAAAGGAGTGTCAAATGGAAGGGCAAGTCTCACCACTGAGAGGAAAACCTCACTGGTCCACCTCTGCATCAGGTCAGCTATGTTGATCAGTACTGTCCCAGGGATGCTGGGAACAGAGATGAACTCCCCTGACCTGGTACCACCTGTGGAGTTGTCATTTTAATATTAGTTTAACCCCATTACTGCTATAACACATAAACCATGTTAATAGAATGAAATGGATCCAGGTTCCATTTATTCCACAATAGATTTACTGCCTGTGGAACACTTCTCCAAAGTGTCTGAAATCAAGATGACTGCAGGTCTGAATCCCAAACTAATGGGGGGAAATGGCTCCATCTAATATGATGGTATTTAGAGGTATGGATGTTTTTTTTGTTGACAAACTTTGCTATTGGGGTGAACATATTCCTTTAACCTTTACAGCCCCTGCGTTCCGCTAGCGGAACTCCTCCCACATTCCACTGAAAAGGCAGAGCGCGAAATTCAAAATATATTTTTTAGAAATATTTAACTTTCACACATTAACAAGTCCAATACAGCAAATGACAGATACACATCTTGTGAATCCAGTCAACATGTCCGATTTTTAAAATGTTTTACAGCGAAAACACCACATAAATTTATGTTAGCTCACCACCAAATTCAAAAAAGGACAGATATTTTTCACAGCACAGGTAGCATGCACGAAACCAACCAAACTAACCAAGATCCAACCAAACTAACCAAGAAACAACGTCATCAGATGACAGTCCTATAACATGTTACACAATAAATCTATGTTTTGTTCGAAAAATTTGCATATTTGAGGTATAAATCTGTTTTACATTGCTGCTACCATCACAGCTACCGTCAGATATAGCACCGAAGCAGCCAGAGTAATTATAGAGACCAACGTGAAATAACTAAATACTCATCATAAAACATTTCTGAAAAATCGATGGTGTACAGCAAATTAAAGACAAACATCTTGTGAATCCAGCCAATATTTCAGATTTTTGAAGTGTTTTACAGCGAAAACACAATATAGCATTATATTAGCTTACTACAATAGCCTACCACACAACCGCATTCATTCATCAAGGCACGTTAGCGATAGCAATAGGCACGTTAGCGAATAAACCAGCAAAATATATACATTTTCACTAACCTTCATAAACCTTCCTCAGATGACAGTCCTATAACATCAGGTTATACATACACTTATGTTTTGTTCGAAAATGTGCATATTTAGAGCTGAAATCAGTGGTTATCCATTATGCTAACGTAGCATCTTTTTCCCAGAATGTGCGGATATTTCTATTAGACTCTCACCTATTCTGACCAAATAGCTATTCATAAACATTACAAAAAAATACATGTTGTATAGGAAACGATGGATTCATTAGTTCTTAATGCAATCGCAGTGTTAGAATTCTAAAAATATCTTCATTACGACATAAGGCTTACGTTATGGCTAGAGATGCCCAAAACATGGGCGCAAAACTAATAGTACACAGTTCGACAGATATATGTAATAGCATCACAAAATGTGTCCTACTTTTGGTGATCTTCCATCAGAATGTTGTACAAGGGGTCCTTTGTCCAGAACCGTCTTTGTTTGGTATCAGAACGTCGTTTTTCCCTCTTGAATTAGCAAGCACACTGGCCAAGTGGCGCGAAGCTCTCCTTCCTGAACAGTCACACAACGCAACACGCCTAACGTCCCGAAAAAATTTCAATAATCTAATAAAACTATATTGAAAAAACATACTTTACGATGATATTGTGACATGTATCAAATAAAATCAAAGCCGGAGATAGTATTCGCCTATAACGACAGCTTTTCAAAAGGCAATTCCAGGTCCCTCCACGCTTTCTGACCTGTCCCCAAATTATTGTAATTGGTTCAGAGTTTGTTTTTTATATTTTAACCTGTTGGGGATGGGGGCGCTGTTTAGACTATTTATGCTAATGTGGCTAATTTTTTAAACGGCTTCCCACAAAATCCTTGATCGTACAATATGCATATTATTATTATTATTGGATAGAAAACAGTCTATAGTTTCTATAGGAGTTGAAATTTTGTCTCTAAGTGGAACAGAGCCCATTCTACAGCAATTTCCCTGACATGGAGTCAGATTTGAGAAACGTTGGCCACTTTTCTGAAGTCATTTAAAAGGGCACTGTCGTTGCTATGACTATACGGACACTTCTTACGTCTTCCCCTGGATGCCTTTACGTGATGACGATTCCAACGGGCTCGATTGCTCGTTCACAGGCCCTACAAATGAAAAAAACCTTTAGCTAGCAAGTCTTTTCTTGCTGCGTAACGCGCGTGGAAGACACCGACCCTCTCCTGTTCCAAGCGTTAGTTTAGCCTGTTATATTTCTCCGGTCATCTTTTCACTCGTTATAGGAGTTACAAACATCACAAAGTAGTTAATTTAAAGCGTTTTATAGCAATTTATATCCGTTTAGTGCGATTTTGGGACATTTATTTTTGCAACGATGTGAAAAGTTGGGCGCGCTTTTCAGTTCATCCCGAACGTAGTTGACATTTCCACATGGCAAGAGGACAGCTTTCCACCAAAAGACGATTTCTCCCAAGAAAGGATCCTTTGCCCAAGATACTGATGGAAGAACAGCTCAAGGTAGGACATTTTTATTATGATAAATCGTGTTTCTGTCGAAACATTTTAGTGGCTTAGGACGCCATGTTTTTTGACGTAGCTTCGCTTGGCGCAAACTGTATTGAAAAGTAAGGATAAATTAAAAAATGTAATAACGCAATTGTATTAAGAATTAAATTGTCTATCAATCCCTGTCCACCCTATATTTTTTAGTCACGTTTATGAGTATTTATGTATAAGAGTAGATCACTGTCTAAGTGGCGCAAGGACGTTTTCTTTACCAGCTTGTCTACATTTCACATTGTCTAACCATGATTTTGGTGGCTAAATATAAACATTTTCGATCAAACTGTATATGCATGTTGTAATGTGATGTTACAGGAGTGTCATCGGAAGAATTCTGAGAAGGTTAGTGAAAAAATTAATATCTTTTGGCGATGTTGACTTTTATCGCTCACTTTGGCTAGAATCAATGCTGGGCTGCTAATTGCTATGTGCTAAGCTAATATAACGATTTATTGTGTTTTCGCTGTAAGACACTTAGAAAATCTGAAATATTGTCTGTATTCACAGGATCTGTGTCTTTCGATTCGTGTATGCTGTGTATTTTTACGAAATGTTTGATGATTAGTAGTTAGGTAAACACGTTGCTCATTGTAATTATTCTAGTCCATTTGTGATGGTGGGTGCAATTGTAAACTATGCCATATACCTGAAATATGCACTTTTTTCTAACAAAACCTATCCCATACCATAAATATGTTATCAGACTGTCATCTAATGAGTTTTTTTGTTGGTTAGGGGCTATAAATATCTTAGTTTAGCCGAATTGGTGATGGCTACTGGTGTTGGTGGACAAATAAAAGATGGTGGATTATGCTAATGTGTTTTTAGGTAATAGATGTACATCTTTACATATTGTGTCTTCCCTGTAAAACATTTTAAAAATCGGAAATGTTGACTGGATTCATAAGATCTGTGTCTTTCATTAGCTGTATTGGACTTTAATGTGTGAAAGTTAAATATTTAAAAAAAATATTTTTTTTGAATTTCGCGGCACTGGTTTTTCAGTGGGGGGGGGGGGGGTGTGCCGCTAGCGCCACGCTGATCCTAGACAGGTTAACCTGCGTGTCGTGATTGCGTTTGGTGTGGGCGGACAAAATCTATTTGCGCACGGCCGGATTGGGGACTGGGGGGGGGGTTTGGAGGATTATAAGGGCCTGTGACAGAGGCCCTAAAATGATTAGAACATTAGGTTAATAATTTATTATAGACTTATTTTATTTATTATTATAGACTTTATTTTTAATTTTATTTGCTTTTGGGAGACAGAGAGAGAACCGTTAAGGTTAGAAGCACAATTTGACCTCAGGAATGTTCTTAAGGTCCTCCCGATCTGTGCAAGCCTAACCTTGACCTTGTGGCATTAACCCTTAACCTGTTGGGGATGGGGGCGCTGTTTAGACTATTTATGCTAATGTGGCTAATTTTTTAAACGGCTTCCCACAAAATCCTTGATCGTACAATATGCATATTATTATTATTATTGGATAGAAAACAGTCTATAGTTTCTATAGGAGTTGAAATTTTGTCTCTAAGTGGAACAGAGCCCATTCTACAGCAATTTCCCTGACATGGAGTCAGATTTGAGAAACGTTGGCCACTTTTCTGAAGTCATTTAAAAGGGCTCTGTCGTTGCTATGACTATACGGACACTTCTTACGTCTTCCCCTGGATGCCTTTACGTGATGACGATTCCAACGGGCTCGATTGCTCGTTCACAGGCCCTACAAATGAAAAAAACCTTTAGCTAGCAAGTCTTTTCTTGCTGCGTAACGCGCGTGGAAGACACCGACCCTCTCCTGTTCCAAGCGTTAGTTTAGCCTGTTATATTTCTCCGGTCATCTTTTCACTCGTTATAGGAGTTACAAACATCACAAAGTAGTTAATTTAAAGCGTTTTATAGCAATTTATATCCGTTTAGTGCGATTTTGGGACATTTATTTTTGCAACGATGTGAAAAGTTGGGTGCGCTTTTCAGTTCATCCCGAACGTAGTTGACATTTCCACATGGCAAGAGGACAGCTTTCCACCAAAAGACGATTTCTCCCAAGAAAGGATCCTTTGCCCAAGATACTGATGGAAGAACAGCTCAAGGTAGGACATTTTTATTATGATAAATCGTGTTTCTGTCGAAACATTTTAGTGGCTTAGGACGCCATGTTTTTTGACGTAGCTTCGCTTGGCGCAAACTGTATTGAAAAGTAAGGATAAATTAAAAAATGTAATAACGCAATTGTATTAAGAATTAAATTGTCTATCAATCCCTGTCCACCCTATATTTTTTAGTCACGTTTATGAGTATTTATGTATAAGAGTAGATCACTGTCTAAGTGGCGCAAGGACGTTTTCTTTACCAGCTTGTCTACATTTCACATTGTCTAACCATGATTTTGGTGGCTAAATATAAACATTTTCGATCAAACTGTATATGCATGTTGTAATGTGATGTTACAGGAGTGTCATCGGAAGAATTCTGAGAAGGTTAGTGAAAAAATTAATATCTTTTGGCGATGTTGACTTTTATCGCTCACTTTGGCTAGAATCAATGCTGGGCTGCTAATTGCTATGTGCTAAGCTAATATAACGATTTATTGTGTTTTCGCTGTAAGACACTTAGAAAATCTGAAATATTGTCTGTATTCACAGGATCTGTGTCTTTCGATTCGTGTATGCTGTGTATTTTTACGAAATGTTTGATGATTAGTAGTTAGGTAAACACGTTGCTCATTGTAATTATTCTAGTCCATTTGTGATGGTGGGTGCAATTGTAAACTATGAAGTCTACCTGAAATATGCACTTTTTTCTAACAAAACCTATCCCATACCATAAATATGTTATCAGACTGTCATCTAATGAGTTTTTTTGTTGGTTAGGGGCTATAAATATCTTAGTTTAGCCGAATTGGTGATGGCTACTGGTGTTGGTGGACAAATAAAAGATGGTGGAATATGCTAATGTGTTTTTAGGTAATAGATGTACATCTTTACATATTGTGTCTTCCCTGTAAAACATTTTAAAAATCGGAAATGTTGACTGGATTCATAAGATCTGTGTCTTTCATTAGCTGTATTGGACTTTAATGTGTGAAAGTTAAATATTTTAAAAAAATATTTTTTTTGAATTTCGCGGCACTGGTTTTTCAGTGGGGGGGGGGGGGGGGTGTGCCGCTAGCGCCACGCTGATCCTAGACAGGTTAACAGTGAAAACAGTTTTTTTCATCTCACAGTTTACTTTGACATCTCTCTCCATAGGAATACATTGACTGCTCCCCTAAATTCAACCTGAAGCCTATGTGGGTTATGAATTTCTTATGAACCTGTCTTTGATGACAATCCATCAGGCCACTATGAGGTCTACCTGTGTCGATTCTAAGCTTCCTAGAGCAACCGGAAGTGGTTAAAATCACCCTAAAAGTGTCTGCCATACCCAACCTGTAGTTTGAGAGATATAGTGCATTCAGCCCTATGTAAATCAGTCAATTTTTTACATACAGACTTAAAACTCAGGATTCTGTAACAGCATACTCAAGTGAGGATATGTGTTTACTTTCAGCTTTTTATGCAAACCGGAAGTGCCATAATTGGTGTCAAATGGGCTGTTTCGAAGGGTTAAAAATGTCAAATCTTTCCAAAACTTAATATATGTGAATAGACAACCCTCATGAACTGTAAATCAGTCATTCATCCAATCAGATATTTAAAAAAAACTTACACACCCACACAGAAATGAAGGAGGGACACACTGAGGGGCTTGGAGGCAGACAGTGCCTGCAGTAGTTACTTTTGTTCGAACTTTTAAAGAACCGTCAGACCTAGAGTTCTGAAACTTTGGAAACCTGTTCTAGAGCTCAGGTCGATTGTGCACGGTGAGTTATGTGGCTCTAGAAGATTCTCGGACCGATAAACAGCCTTGTGTATTTGCAATGACTTCAATTCATTTTGAGCATTACGAAAATGGCGACATTTAGAAAAGTCCCAGAGTCTCAAGACTAGGTGCATTGAAACCGGCTCGGCCCATAGAGACAGACCCCAACGATTCTGTCTGATTGCTCATTCAAGCACCCCCTAGCAAGGCATGGAAAAAAGTGGATTTTCAGTACCAATTAGGGTTTTGCTCGGGCACCGAATGACCTATCGAGCCGAAACTTGGGATTTGAGGTCGCCTCACATAGGGCTAAACATAATGTGAGAACTGGACCCGCAGCTAGAACATAACTACGTATTATTTGTTTTATTATGGTTTAAATGGAAGGCGCTGTGAATTTTGGGCCTGCTCTGAAATATGTGATAGTTGGCTTCTAAAGGAGTTGGAAAAAGTGAGTTTGGAGTCAGATGGTATCAGTTTGGTGTCTGAAAATATCTAATTGACTGATGGACACCGACTTGCTAGTTGACTTTTGTGCATTTGCAATATGTTTTTCACTGTTGAAGCACATTGCAAATGCACGTTACATTTGCAATATGTTTCAACAGTGAGGTACCATCACCAAAATCGACATGATGAAATTTAACGCAACGAGCGATGGAGAGGAACCACTATCACTGCCCGGCCATCCCAAGTTCATCTGGCCGTTCAATTTTGCATTTAAATTTGTAATGGTACATGCCCATTGAATCCTATTGCAAATGAAACGTTACATTTGCAATATGATGTGATGTTTTTCACTGTTGAGTCATATTGCAAATGTAACGTGCATTTGCAATATGACTAAAGTATGTTCATACAGTTCTTATACATGTGTAATTGACATAAAAATCGAAAGAATTTCGAAAAACGGTCCAGAAAGCACTTTTTTAAGGGGGTGATAAGTTTTTGCCAAAATGTTCAAAATATCAAAATTTTACTCTTGGGTCTTGACTTGACTTGATTTTTGGAGTGTTACACAGCTCATTTGCAATATGGCATTTGCAATCAACTTTGGATGAATCAACGGCGGATTGAGTGGTATTGTCCATCGTGTATATGGTTCGCTCTGTACCAATAACTTGCCATGTTATGTTGTACAATTCAGGGGGGAGTTCGTATGTGAGATGACAGCACCCACCCCATACGGTGAGGCATCGTATGTGAGATGACAGCACCCACCCCATACGGTGAGGCATCGTATGTGAGATGACAGCACCCACCCCATACGGTGAGGCATCGTATGTGAGATGACAGCACCCACCCCATACGGTGAGGCATCGTATGTGAGATGACAGCACCCACCCCATACGGTGAGGCATCGTATGTGAGATGACAGCACCCACCCCATACGGTGAGGCATCGTATGTGAGATGACAGCACCCACCCCATACGGTGAGGCATCGTATGTGAGATGACAGCACCCACCCCATACGGTGAGGCATCGTATGTGAGATGACAGCACCCACCCCATACGGTGAGGCATCGTATGTGAGATGACAGCACCCACCCCATACGGTGAGGCATCGTATGTGAGATGACAGCACCCACCCCATACGGTGAGGCATCGTATGTGAGATGACAGCACCCACCCCATACGGTGAGGCATCGTATGTGAGATGACAGCACCCACCCCATACGGTGAGGCATCGTATGTGAGATGACAGCACCCACCCCATACGGTGAGGCATCGTATGTGAGATGACAGCACCCACCCCATACGGTGAGGCATCACAAGCCATGTGTGGATCATAGTGCACTAACACTGAGGAGGAAGACAGCTGAGTCTCCGTTGTTTCAAATGCCTGCTGACGATGTTCTGGCCACATCCAAGGTCTCTCTTTCTGTTTGATGAGAGTAGAGAGATTCTCCATGAACATAGTGGGTAAGGAAAGGCAGATATGCTCTGAGCTCTGTCACATTAGTTGAACATGGAGCCTTTGCTATGGCTTCAGTCTTGTCCTGCACTGGATGTATCATCCTGTTCCTCTATCCTGGATGTAGCCCCTGTTCCTCTATCCTGGATGTAGCCCCTGTTCATCTATCCTGGATGTAGCCCCTGTTCCTCTATCCTGGATGTAGCCCCTGTTCATCTATCCTGGATGTAGCCCCTGTTCCTCTATCCTGGATGTAGCCCCCTGTTCCTCTATCCTGGATGTAGCCCCTGTTCCTCTATCCTGGATGTAGCCCCTGTTCCTCTATCCTGGATGTAGCCCCCTGTTCCTCTATCCTGGATGTAGCCCCTGTTCCTCTATCCTGGATGTAGCCCCCTGTTCCTCTATCCTGGATGTAGCCCCCTGTTCCTCTATCCTGGATGTAGCCCCTGTTCCTCTATCCTGGATGTAGCCCCTGTTCCTCTGTCCTGGATGTAGCCCCTGTTCATCTATCCTGGATGTAGTCCCTGTTCCTCTATCCTGGATGTAGCCCCTGCTCCTCTATCCTGGATGTAGCCCCCTGTTCGTCTATCCTGGATGTAGCCCCTGTTCCTCTATCCTGGATGTAGCCCCTGTTCCTCTATCCTGGATGTAGACCCCTGTTCCTCTATCCTGGATGTAGCCCCCTGTTCCTCTATCCTGGATGTAGCCCCCTGTTCCTCTATCCTGGATGTAGCCCCTGTTCCTCTGTCCTGGATGTAGCCCCCTGTTCCTCTATCCTGGATGTAGCCCCTGTTCCTCTATCCTGGATGTAGCCCCTGTTCCTCTGTCCTGGATGTAGCCCCCTGTTCCTCTATCCTGGATGTAGCCCCTGTTCCTCTATCCTGGATGTAGTCCCTGTTCCTCTATCCTGGATGTAGCCCCTGTTCCTCTATCCTGGATGTAGCCCCTGTTCCTCTATCCTGGATGTGGCCCCCTGTTTCTCTATCCTGGATGTAGCCCTGTTCCTCTATCCTGGATGTAGCCCCTGTTCCTCTATCCTGGATGTAGCCCCTGTTCCTCTATCCTGGATGTAGCCCCTGTTCCTCTGTCCTGGATGTAGCCCCTGTCCCTCTATCCTGGATGTAGCCCCTGTTCCTGTATCCTGGATATAGCCCCTGTTCCTCTATCCTGGATGTAGCCCCTGTTCCTCTATCCTGGATGTAGCCCCCTGTTCGTCTATCCTGGATGTAGCCTCCTGTTCGTCTATCCTGGATGTAGCCCCTGTTTGTCTATCCTGGATGTAGCCCCTGTTCCTCTATCCTGGATGTAGCCCCTGTTCCTCTATCCTGGATGTGGCCCCTGTTCCTCTAACCTGGATGTAGCCCCTGTTCCTCTATCCTGGATGTAGCCCCCAGTTCCTCTATCCTGGATGTAGCCCCCTGTTCCTCTATCCTGGATGTAGCCCCTGTTCCTCTATCCTGGATGTAGCCCCCTGTTCCTCTATCCTGGATGCAGCCCCTGTTCCTCTATCCTGGATGTAGCCCCTGTTCCTCTATCCTGGATGTAGCCCATTGTTCCTATATCCTGGATGTAGCCCCCTGTTCCTCTATCCTGGATGTAGCCCCCTGTTCCTCTATCCTGGATGTAGCACCCTGTTCCTCTATCCTGGATGTAGCCCCCTGTTCCTGTTCCTCTATCCTGGATGTAGTCCCTGTTCATCTATCCTGGATGTAGCCCCTGTTCCTCTATCCTGGATGTAGCCCCCTGTTCCTCTATCCTGGATGTAGCCCCCTGTTCCTCTATCCTGGATGTAACCCCCTGTTCCTCTATCCTGGATGTAGCCCCTGTTCCTGTTCCTCTATCCTGGATGTGCCCTGTTCATCTATCCTGGATGTAGCCCCTGTTCCTCTATCCTGGATGTAGCCCCCTGTTCCTCTATCCTGGATGTAGCCCCCTGTTCCTCTATCCTGGATGTAGCCCCTGTTCCTCTATCCTGGATGTAGCCCCTGTTCCTCTATCCTGGATGTAGCCCCCTGTTCCTCTATCCTGGATGTAACCCCTATTCCTCTATCCTGGATGTAGCCCCTGTTCCTCTATCCTGGATGTAGCCCCTGTTCCTCTATCCTGGATGTAGCCCCTGTTCCTCTATCCTGGATGTGGCCCCCTGTTCCTCTATCCTGGATGTAGCCCTGTTCCTCTATCCTGGATGTAGCCCCTGTTCCTCTATCCTGGATGTAGCCCCTGTTCCTCTGTCCTGGATGTAGCCCCTGTCCCTCTATCCTGGATGTAGCCCCTGTTCCTGTATCCTGGATATAGCCCCTGTTCCTCTATCCTGGATGTGGCCCCCTGTTCCTCTATCCTGGATGTAGCCCCTGTTCCTCTATCCTGGATGTAGCCCCCTGTTCGTCTATCCTGGATGTAGCCTCCTGTTCGTCTATCCTGGATGTAGCCCCTGTTTGTCTATCCTGGATGTAGCCCCTGTTCCTCTATCCTGGATGTAGCCCCTGTTCCTCTATCCTGGATGTGGCCCCTGTTCCTCTAACCTGGATGTAGCCCCTGTTCCTCTATCCTGGATGTAGCCCCCAGTTCCTCTATTCTGGATGTAGCCCCCTGTTCCTCTATCCTGGATGTAGCCCCTGTTCCTCTATCCTGGATGTAGCCCCCTGTTCCTCTATCCTGGATGCAGCCCCTGTTCCTCTATCCTGGATGTAGCCCCTGTTCCTCTATCCTGGATGTAGCCCATTGTTCCTATATCCTGGATGTAGCCCCCTGTTCCTCTATCCTGGATGTAGCCCCCTGTTCCTCTATCCTGGATGTAGCTCCCTGTTCCTCTATCCTGGATGTAGCCCCCTGTTCCTCTATCCTGGATGTAGCTCCCTGTTCCTCTATCCTGGATGTAGCCCCCTGTTCCTGTTCCTCTATCCTGGATGTAGTCCCTGTTCATCTATCCTGGATGTAGCCCCTGTTCCTCTATCCTGGATGTAGCCCCCTGTTCCTCTATCCTGGATGTAGCCCCCTGTTCCTCTATCCTGGATGTAACCCCCTGTTCCTCTATCCTGGATGTAGCCCCTGTTCCTGTTCCTCTATCCTGGATGTGCCCTGTTCATCTATCCTGGATGTAGCCCCTGTTCCTCTATCCTGGATGTAGCCCCCTGTTCCTCTATCCTGGATGTAGCCCCCTGTTCCTCTATCCTGGATGTAGCCCCTGTTCCTCTATCCTGGATGTAGCCCCTGTTCCTCTATCCTGGATGTAGCCCCCTGTTCCTCTATCCTGGATGTAGCCCCTATTCCTCTATCCTGGATGTAGCCCCTGTTCCTCTATCCTGGATGTAGCCCCTGTTCCTCTATCCTGGATGTAGCCCCCTGTTCCTCTATCCTGGATGTAGCCCCTGTTCCTCTATCCTGGATGTAGCCCCTGTTCCTCTATCCTGGATTGAGCCCCCTGTTCCTCTATCCTGGATGTAGCCCCTGTTTGTCTATCCTGGATGTAGCCCCTGTTTGTCTATCCTGGATGTAACCCCTGTTAGTCTATCCTGGATGTAGCCCCCTGTTAGTCTATCCTGGATGTAGCCCCCTGTTCCTCTATCCTGGATGTAGCCCCCTGTTCCTCTATCCTGGATGTAGCCCCTGTTCCTCTATCCTGGATGTAGCCCCCTGTTCCTCTATCCTGGATGTAGCCCCTGTTCCTCTATCCTGGATGTAGCCCCCTGTTCCTCTATCCTGGATGTAGCCCCCCGTTCCTCTATCCTGGATGTAGCCCCCTGTTCCTCTATCCTGGATGTAGCCCCCTGTTCCTCTATCCTGGATGTAGCCCCTGTTCCTCTATCCTGGATGTAGCCCCTGTTCCTCTATCCTGGATGTAGCCCCTGTTCCTCTATCCTGGATGTAGCCCTGTTCCTCTATCCTGGATGTAGCCCTGTTCCTCTATCCTGGATGTGACCCCTGTTCATCTATCCTGGATGTAGCCCCTGTTCCTCTATCCTGGATGTAGCCCCTGTTCCTCTATCCTGGATGTAGCCCCCTGTTCCTCTATCCTGGATGTAGCCCCTGTTCCTCTATCCTGGATGTAGCCCCTGGTCCTCTATCCTGGATGTAGCCCCCTGTTCCTCTATCCTGGATGTAGCCCCTGTTCCTCTATCCTGGATGTAGCCCCTGGTCCTCTATCCTGGATGTAGCCCTGTTCCTCTATCCTGGATGTAGCCCCCTGTTCCTCTATCCTGGATGTAGCCCCCTGTTCCTCTATCCTGGATGTAGCCCCTGTTCCTCTATCCTGGATGTAGCCCCTGTTCCTCTATCCTGGATGTAGCCCCTGTTCCTCTATCCTGGATGTAGCCCCTGTTCCTCTATCCTGGATGTAGCCCCTGTTCGTCTATTCTGTGACCTAAGTAAGTGACACTAGACTGAAAAAAGGCACAGTTGTCCCTGTTTATTCTTAACCCAAACTCTTGCAGCCAGTGTAACACTGCTTCTACGTTCTGTCGTTCTCTGACGATTTCGCTGTGATCTGAAAGTCATCCAGAAGGCACACAATCCCAGTCTCACAGGTCTGGTCTCACAGGTCTGGTCTCACAGGTCTCACAGGTCTAGTCTCACAGGTCTAGTCTCACAGGTCTAGTCTCACAGGTCTGGCCTCACAGGTCTAGTCTCACAGGTCTAGTCTCACAGGTCTGGCCTCACAGGTCTGGTCTCACAGGTCTAGTCTTACAGGTCTGGTCTTACAGGTCTGGTCTCACAGGTCTAGTCTCACAGGTCTGGTCTCACAGGTCTGGTCTCACAGGTCTGGCCTTACAGGTCTGGCCTCACAGGTCTGGCCTCACAGGTCTGGTCTCACAGGTCTAGTCTCACAGGTCTGGTCTCACAGGTCTGGTCTCACAGGTCTGGTGTCACAGGTCTGGTCTCACAGGTCTAGTCTCACAGGTCTGGTCTTACAGGTCTGGTCTCACAGGTCTAGTCTCACAGGTCTAGTCTCACAGGTCTGGCCTCACATGTCTGGTCTCACAGGTCTGGCCTCACAGGTCTAGTCTCACAGGTCTAGTCTCACAGGTCTGGTCTCACAGGTCTGGTGTCACAGGTCTGGTCTCACAGGTCTGGCCTCACAGGTCTAGTCTCACAGGTCTGGTCTCACAGGTCTGGTCTCACAGGTCTGGTCTCACAGGTCTAGTCTCACAGGTCTAGTCTCACAGGTCTGGTCTCACATGTCTAGTCTCACAGGTCTGGTCTCACAGGTCTGGTCTCACAGGTCTAGTCTCACAGGTCTAGTCTCACAGGTCTGGTGTCACATGTTTGGTCTTACAAAACTTTGCAACAGTTTTCTCTGACACTTTAATTTAGTCTTTAACTCCCATTACCACACCCAGTTCACCACTAAACACCTCAGCATATTGATCACACAGCTGCTGTGTCTGAAACATGGTTCACTCTTGACCAATCTAATTTGAGGTTCTGAATCCAGTTCCTCCCCAATAGCGTGGCACCCTTCCCTTCTGACACTAATAGAGGTGGTTGTTACACCTGAGCATTTCACCTTTAACATCCAGCTTTCCCAATAACTGAGCGGGCTGAGCTGAGTGGGTTCTTTAAACAACATCACGTGTGTCATGTCTTTAGTGTCCTCAATGTGATGACATGCTGTTTTATCAAATCCATGACCTCATGTTTAATTACTTGATTAAATGAATCAGGCAGTAACTAACTCATTAGGAATCCTGGGGCACCACGGAAGCATTAGTTTATATAGAGCGGCTATCTCCTGAATCCACTCTTAAATATCTGAAGAGGACAACGTCATGACACATGGTTGCCGTTGATGCTTCTTAAATCTGCTGTTGTACAGCTTCTCTGAGATAATAGACATGGCAGCCCCAGTATCTACCTCCATCTTTATATTTTCCTCGTTACATCTCACCATGACCATGTAGACTTTCACATACTCACGATCACTACACACAGTAAAAGTCCCAAGTCCCTTTTCTGACTGGTGATTTCTGACTGTGCTGGAGCCTGCAGACGATAGCAGTTCTGCCTCTTCAACTTGATCTGTCGTCAGGTAGCGTGTCCCCTTCACTGGACTACAGTGTGTTGTTTGAGAGCGTTGCTTAGAAAACGCTCTGTTCCCCACAGATACTCTCCCCCTGCAAGCCCTTTCAAGATGTCCATTCTTCTGGCACGCTCTGCATTGGAATTCCTTGTAGCTGCAGGTCTGCTGTCAATGTCCTGTCCCATAACAGCGAAAACAGGGCTTTAATCTCCCCCTCTGGTCTGACATCCACTGTTTCTCCCTGTCGAATCCGGGTCGATGCCCCTCCCGTTTTGTGGTCAACTGATTGGTTCTCAACTGAGTCGGTGTCTGCTGGAAAATCTGCATACTATGGTCTGTTCACTCCAAGTTGTTGACAATGTCCAATACTTTTACCCAGGTTAGATTCTCCCCAATACTTTTACCCAGGTTAGATTCTCCCCGTATGCCACGCTTAACATCTTGCCAGAGCAGCTCCTTACTGGCAACTCCATAGACTATTTGGTCCCTCAGCTGCTCCCCTAGTGCAGCCCCAAACTCACATGTAACCGCCAGTCCCTGTAGCGATGCTACATACTCAGCTAACGTCTCTCCTGCCAACTGTTTCCTATTCTGAAAAACATACGCTACCTCTTGCTCAACACGTTACGTTTTGGCGCCATACAAGTCTCTCAGAGCTGCACTGAGGCTTGGAAACACTGTCACTACCGATAAATCCACAATAATTGAGAATTTCAATAAGCATTTTTCTACGGCTGGCCATGCTTTCCACATGGCTACCCTGACCCCGGTCAACAGCCCTGCGCTTCCCACAGCAACTTGCCCAAACCTCCCCCACTTCTCCTTCACCCAAATCCAGATAGCTGATGTTCTGAAAGAGCTGCAAAATCTGGACCCCTACAAATCAGTAGGGCTAGACAATCTGGACCCTCTCTTTCTAAAATGATCTGCCGAAATTGTTGCAACCCCTATCACTAGCCTGTTCAACCTCTCTTTCGTATCGTCTGAGATTCCCAAAGATTGGAAAGCTGCCGCAGTCATCCCTCTCTTCAAAGGGGGAGACGCTCTAGACCCAAACTGCTACAGACCTATATCTATTCTACCCTGCCTTTCTAAGGTCTTCAAAAGCCAAGTTAACAAACAGATTACCGACCATTTCAAATCCCACCGTACCTTCTCCGCTATGCAATCTAGTTTCAGAGCTGGTCATGGGTGCGTCTCAGCCACACTCAAGGTCATAAACGATATCATAACTGCCATCGATAAGAGACATTAATGTGCAGCCGTATTCATCAATCTGGCTCATCAAAAGGCTTTCGACTCTGTCTATCACAACATTCTTACTGGCAGACTCAACAGCCTTGGTTTCTCAAATGATTGCCTCGCCTGGTTCACCAACTACTTCTCAGATAGAGTTCAGTGTGTCAAATCGGAGGGCCTGTTGTCCGCACCTCTAGCAGTCTCTATGGGGGTGCCACAGGGTTCAATTATCAGGCCTACTCTATTCTCTGCATACATCAATGATGTCGCTCTTGCTGCTGGTGATTCTCTGATCCACCTCTACGCAGACAACGCCATTCTGTATACCTCTGGCCCTTCTTTGGACACTGTGTTAACTAACCTCCAGATGACCTCCAGATGAGCTTCAATGCCATACAACTCTCCTTCCGTGGCCTCCAACTCCTCTTAAATGCAAGTCAAACTAAATGCATTCTCTTCAACCGATCGATGCCCACCTGCCCGCCCGTCCAGCATCACAACTCTGGACGGTTCTGACTTAGAATATGTGGACAACTACAAATACCTAGGTGTCTGGTTAGACTGTAAACTCTCCTTCCAGACTCACATTAAGCATCTCCAATCCAAAATTAATTCTAGAATCGGCGTCCTATTTTTGCAACAAAGCATCCTTCACTCATGCTGCCAAGCATATCCCCGTAAAACTGACCATCCTACCGATCCTCGACTTCGGTGATGTCATCTATAAAAGTGATGTCATTTACAAAATAGCCTCCAACACACTACTCAACAAATTGGATGCAGTCTATCACAGTGCAATCCGTTTTGTCACCAAAGCCCCATATACTACCCACCACTGCGACCTGTATGCTCTCGTTGGCTGGCCCTCGCTTCATACTTGTCGCCAATCCCACTGGCTCCAGGTCATCTACAAGTCTCTGCTAGGTAAAGCCCCACCTTATCTCAGCTCACTGGTCACCAAAGCAGCACCCACCTGTAGCACGCGCTCCAGCAGGTATAACTCTCTGGTCACCCCCAAAGCCAATTCTTCCCTTGGCCGCCTCTCCTTCCAGTTCTCTGCTGCCAATGACTGGAATGAAATGCAAAAATCTCTGAAGCTGGAGACTCTTACCTCCCTCGCCAGCTTTAAGCACCAACTGTCAGAGCAGCTTACAGATCACTTCACCTGTACATAGCTCATCTATAAATAGCCCATCCAATCTACCTCATCCCCATACTCTATTTATTAATTTATCTTGCTCCTTTGCACCACAGTATCTCAACTTGCACATTCACCCTCTGCACATCTATCACTCCAGTGTTTAACTTCTATATTGTAATTACTTTGCCACTACGGCCTATTTATTGCCTTACCTCTCTTATCCTACCTCATTTGCACACACTGTATATAGATTTTCCTACTGTATTATTGATTATATGTTTGTTTATTCCATGTGTAACTCTGTGTTGTTGTATGTGTCGAACTGCTTTGCTTTATCTTGGCCAGGTCGCAGTTGCAAATGAGAACTTGTTTTCAACTAGCATACCTGGTTAATTAAAGGTGAAATAAAAATACCAAAAAAAATCTATGCCTACCTGGTTAAATAAATGGAATGGAAGCTTACCTCTCCCAGCTTTTTTGGCGCAACCAAATCTTTCAGCAGCGTAAACGTCTTTGAACCGACGACTGACAGCTGACATCCGAAGAAGAGCAGTGTTTCTATATCGTTGGCCTCCAAAAACTGAAAAAAAATCACTCCTCATATGTTCTGAAGCTCTCATTAGACTCCTGGAATCACAAACTACTGAAAAGTATCATAGCTCTCATTAGCCCACTAGCCTTTACTTCCCAGATAATTTACTATTACTAGTTTACTAACGTTAGTACTATCTTACTTTGTAGCTCGTTCACTCTAATGGTCATTCGGCTCAGAATTCCGTTATTCTCGTCGCCAGATGTTGCATCCTAAGATGATTTGTGTTGGTTTTAATGGTCATTATCCTTCCCCCTGGACAATGTTGCATCCTAAGATGATGGGATATTTTACTGAAGACTCTGAAGCGTACTTATAATAAACGTAACAGATGTATTTCATGTTCTCCTGAACACATTCCAGTCCACTCTCTACAGTGTCTTCAGACCAACTCACCAACACATCACTGAACTTTACCCACCCTTTCATCTCCTAATCCAATCACTTCAATACAAGAACGGAAACCCCATTGTCATTTGTAAATTCAAATAACTCAACCCCTGCATACAAACAAAAAAGTCTGACATAGAACCTGTGTTGTGTGGAAGAGGAGATATCTAGTGAGAAATTGTTAGTTTGGCTGTTCAGTAACCTATTATAGAAAAAAATGGAACCTGGATCCATTTCATACTATTAACTTCTCTGCCCTACGGATCCCTTTTACGGGATCACTTTCCTAAACAACCACTAGAATTGCAGGGCACCAAATACAAAATTATTACTAAAAATATTTATAATCACGCAATCACAAGTGAAATATACCAAAACACAGCTTAGTTTGTTGTTAATCCACCTATCGTGTCAGATTTTGAAAATATATTTTACAGCGAAAGAAATCCAAGCTTTTGTGAGTGTAGCTTTCAATGCTACAACAGCTAGCCTTATATTAGCTTGGTTAGCTTGGTCACAATAGTCAGAAGAGCAATACAATTAATCGCTTACCTTTGATAATCTTCGGATGTTTCCACTCACGAGACTCCCAGTTACACAACAAATGTTATTTTTCTTGATAAATATTACTTTTATCACAAAAAAAGCCATTTGGGTTGCGCATTATGTTGAGAAAACCAAAGCCGTGTACCGTTCGACAAATTCCAAAAGGTATCCGTAATGGTCGTAGAAACATGTCAAATGTTTTTTATAATCAATCCTCAGGTTGTTTTTAACAAAAATAATAGATAATATTTCAACCGGACCATAACCTATTCATTAAGAGAGAAAAGGAAAATGGAGAGCTCCTCTCGCCCGCGCAGGAAACATTCAGAGGACACCTGAGTACTTTTGAAAAATCTAGCTCATTTTTCAAAATAAAAGCCTGAAACTATGTCTAAAGCCTGGTCACAGCCTGAGGAAGCCATTGGAAAAGGAATCTGGTTGATACCCCTTTAAAATGGATGTTAGACGGGCCAGGAAACACAAAAAATATATATATATATATATATCACTTCCGGGTTACATTTTCTCAGGTTTTCGCTTGCAGAATAAGTATTGTTATACTCACAGACAATATTTTGACAGTTTTGGAAACTTTGGAGTGTTTTCAATCCTAATCTGTAAATTATATTCTACGATCTGGGCCAGAGAAAATGTCAGTTTACGTTGGGCACGTTATTTATTAAAAATAAAACAAATCTGGCCCCTAGCGCTAAGAAGTTAACGTGGTTTATGTGTTATAGCAGTAATGGGGTTAAACTGATATTAAAATGACAACTCCATAGGTGGTACCAGGTCAGGGGAGTTCATCTCTGCTCCCAGCATCCCTGGGACAGTACTGATCAACATAGCTGACCTGATGCAGAGGTGGACCACTGATGTTTTCCTCTCAGTGGTGAGACTTGCCCTTCCATTTGACACACCTTTACCTGATGAGATCATACAAGACGTTACAGGCTTATTGCACGTGGAAACAGACCTGCGTTAAAATAATGTTGAATACTTAATAAGCAGTGTTTGATTGAGTTTGTTGTAATGGAACCAATAGAAACGTCCTAAAAGTACAAACTAACCCCGTCCACCTGGAGGACTAAAGGAAATGCTCAAAGTATTTATAAGATTTCAAATAGTATTTGAATACAGGGTCGTATTCATTAGAGAACACTGTAGCAAAACATTTAGCAACATCATTATTTTAGTTCAGTTAGTCCCTCTCTGTTTCAGTTCATTTTCTTCAGTTTGGTGCCTCCTGGATATGATTCAGGTCTCCGTGGAAACATCAATGTAAATTCACCTTTGATTTTTACTCCTCACTTTCCCTTTCAGGTCCATTGGGTTTTACTGCCCCCTGCTGGAGACTGGAGCACACTGCAGTCCCTTTCAGGTCCATAGGGTTTTACTGCCCCCTGCTGGAGATTGGAGCACACTGCAGTCCCTTTCAGGTCCATAGGGTTTTACTGCCCCCTGCTGGAGACTGGAGCACACTGCAGTCCCTTTCAGGTCCATAGGGTTTTACTGCCCCCTGCTGGAAAATGGAGCACACTGCAGTCCCTTTCAGGTCCATAGGGTTTTACTGCCCCCTGCTGGAGACTGGAGCACACTGCAGTCCCTGGCTTTCTTTGTGCAGCCGGATGATGAGGCCCTCATCAATACAGGTACTGTATGTAGAACCATAGTAAAGACCAGTATGGACTATCAATACAGGTACTGTATGTAGAACCATAGTAAAGACCAGTATGGACTATCAATACAGGTACTGTATGTAGAACCATAGTAAAGACCAGTAAGGACTATCAATACAAATACTGTATGTAGAACCATAGCAAAGACCAGTATAGACTGTCAATACCGGTACTGTATGTAGAACCATAGTAAAGACCAGTATGGACTATCAATACAGATACTGTATGTAGAACCATAGTAAAGTCCAGTATGGACTATCAATACAGGTACTGTATGTAGAACCATAGTAAAGACCAGTATGGACTATCAATACAGGTACTGTATGTAGAACCATAGTAAAGCCCAGTATGGACTATCAATACAGGTACTGTATGTAGAACCATAGTAAAGACCAGTATGGACTATCAATACAGGTACTGTATGTAGAACCATAGTAAAGCCCAGTATGGAATATCAATACAGGTACTGTATGTAGAACCATAGTAAAGCCCAGTATGGACTATCAATACAGATACTTCACTTCACCAAACACTAAAGCATGATATTGTAATAAATCTACACCCTATTCCTTACGTAGAACACTACTTTAGACCTGGTCAGAAGCACCGTAGTGCACTACGTAGGGAATAGGGAACCATTTGGAACAGAGACAGTAATTCCCCTGAACATCTTCCTCTTCCTCATCTGGTTTCTTGAACAGCCCTTCACTCCTCCCCTCTTCCTCCCCTCCTCCCTTTTCATTCTATTCTATCAGCCACACCCCTAGCTCACCTCCACACAATCCATTTACAAGTTAAAGACACACCTTGGAATAAATAACAAAGGAAAACTATTACTAGATGAAGTTTAGTGTTTTTTATTATTTCCCATCACCATAAATCATATTTAATCACTGAACAGTAGCAGACCTAACTTCATCTGTTCCTGACTCTGGATAGTGGATTAAAAAGACCATCAATCTCCAATGATATTAAAGTACTATTCTGAACATTACTGATATACTGAGTGGCAAGTCAAGATATCTGCTGGTTTTATTGTTTGGTCAATAGCACCACCTGCTGGACAGGTTTAATGTTGCTGGACTGAGCAGTATGGGAGGATGAAAGATGACACATTTAGGGACGGTTTCCTGGACATCTACATTGAACATACTTTTTAGTCCAGGACTAGGATTAATCTGTGTCTGGGAAACCAGTCCATATAGTTTAGTAGAAAGTAAGTGATACCAGCTTGTAGTGGGCTGACTAGTCCTGAATTGTCCTTTAGTTCCTGGACCATTTTCCATGCAGCTCCAGGTGACAGAGAACACATCAATTAGGACCAACAAGCTGATCAATGATACTGAGGAGAATTACATAGAGACAGAGAACCAACTGAGAAAACATATCAATGGTTCTGAATGACAACCAATATACATCAACACCAGACATCATGATTCATGGAAATGTACAAGATTAAAACATTGCAATTACAAAAATATGAAAACATTGAATTTTAATTCATAACATCTTCTGAAGATCAAATCAGTTAAATCATTGTAGATAAAACAGAGCAGAATGAATCATCACGTCTGGGGACCATCACCACCAGCATGACTAGTATCTATGTGGACCCTACTACAGTTTAACCAGCTCAGCTATAGACTACACCAGCATGACTAGTATCTATGTGGACCCTACTACAGTTTAACCAGCTCAGCTATAGACTACACCAGCATGACTAGTATCTATGTGGACCCTACTACAGTTTAACCAGCTCAGCTATAGACTACACCAGCATGACTAGTATCTATGTGGACCCTACTACAGTTTAACCAGCTCAGCTATAGACTACACCAGCATGACTAGTATCTATGTGGACCCTACTACAGTTTAACCAGCTCAGCTATAGACTACACCAGCATGACTAGTATCTATGTGGACCCTACTACAGTTTAACCAGCTCAGCTATAGACTACACCAGCATGACTAGTATCTATGTGGACCCTACTACAGTTTAACCAGCTCAGCTATAGACTACACCAGCATGACTAGTATCTATGTGGACCCTACTACAGTTTAACCAGCTCAGCTATAGACTACACCAGCATGACTAGTATCTATGTGGACTCTACTACAGTTTAACCAGCTCAGCTATAGACTACACCAGCATGACTAGTATCTATGTGGACCCTACTACAGTTTAACCAGCTCAGCTATAGACTACACCAGCATGACTAGTATCTATGTGGACCCTACTACAGTTTAACCAGCTCAGCTATAGACTACACCAGCATGACTAGTATCTATGTGGACCCTACTACAGTTTAACCAGCTCAGTTATAGACTACACCAGCATGACTAGTATCTTTGTGGACCCTACTACAGTTTAACCAGATCAGCTATAGACTACACCAGCATGACTAGTATCTATGTGGACCCTACTACAGTTTAACCAGCTCAGCAGTACCATTGAGCCTAATCCCAGGATAGAGGGGCTGAGTGAATGTGGTCTGGACTCTGTGGAGGAGGGTCATTGTGTCAGAGACACTGTAGAAGGACAGAGTACCTGCCTTGTGATCCAGGTACACTCCTACTCTGGAGGACTGAGGGCCTGATACTTTAGTCTCAACATTATTGTGTCTGAAACAATAACCATCACTACAGCACTTTAAACTCCAGGACTTGTTATTGAATCCAAATCCACCATCTCTCTCTGTTCTGCTGATGTCTTTATATGAGACTGCTGTATTAACATAACCAGTCCACTCCACCTCCCAGTAACAGCGTCCAGACAGACCCTCTCTACACAGCACCTGACAGTAGTTGGTGAATCTGTCTGGATGGTCAGGATATGGTTGGACTTGGCGTGTACGTTTCACCTTTCTGTTCCCTTCAGACAGAGAGAGGTGTGTGTGTGCTGTGTTTGGGTCCAGTGTGAGCTGACAGGAATCTGGGAGAAGAGCAGAGCAGAGACCAATGAGGGGAGTCAGAACAATAAGTTAAGTCAGATACTGTATCTACCCTGTCTTTGATTAGAGCACAGCAGAGATCAAATCAGAGAAATATGAGGAGTCAGATAGATACCCAGTCTTTGATTAGATCTACTATTGCTATATATTTCTAGAGGGATTGTTAGGAGTGTCAGTAAAAAGAGACTGTTAGTTACTTCACAATAAAGAGACTCACATTGTAACAACTGTTCTCTGGTCTTGGGCTCTGGAGGCAGTACAACATCCACTATATTCACTACAGACACACAAACACATTGACAGAGAGAGGGAATGTTATCATCAGACCATATTCCACATGTATATGACTAGTAGGGAACTTTCAATGGTCTAAAGTTGATGTTCTTATTGTTTTCAACACACCTGTAGTGGAGATCTTGGTCCATTCTCCTTTAAGGAAGTCTTCTAGTTTCTCTCTCAGTTCAGACACAGTCTTACTCACATCTCCAAAGTACTGAAGAGGACGGACAACGATGCTGGGTAAGTCTGAAGATACACTGATACTGGAGAGAGACTGATAACTCTGGAGAGAGAGAGAGAGAGAGAGAGAGAGAGAGAGAGAGAGAGAGAGACAGACAGAGAGACAGACAGAGAGACAGACAGAGAGAGACAGAGAGAGACAGAGAGAGACAGAGAGAGACAGAGAGAGACAGAGAGAGACAGAGAGACAGACAGAGAGACAGAGAGACAGAGAGAGACAGAGAGAGACAGAGAGAGACAGAGAGAGACAGAGAGAGACAGAGAGAGACAGAGAGAGACAGAGAGAGACAGAGAGAGACAGAGAGAGACAGAGAGAGACAGAGAGAGACAGAGAGACAGAGAGACAGAGAGACAGAGAGAGAGAGAGAGAGAGAGAGGGACGGACAGAGAGAGAGAGGGACGGACAGAGAGAGAGAGGGGGACGGACAGAGAGAGAGAGAGGGACGGACAGAGAGAGAGAGAGGGACGGACAGAGAGAGAGAGAGGGACGGACAGAGAGAGGGAGAGAGGGACGGACAGAGAGATGGAGAGAGGGGGACGGACAGAGAGGGACAGAGAGAGGGACAGAGAGACAGACAGGACAACATAATGATGTAGATGGATAGTTTCACATGAAGTTAATTTCATATCACATGTAACAAGACAGTTTAGTTACCTGGAGGAAATGGATGTGATCCTCTGTGTGTGAGAGCTGCTCCAGCTCAATGCTTCTCTTCCTCAGCTCAGCTATCTCCTGCTTCAGTTGCTCCAGGAGTCCTTCAGCTTGACTCACTTGAGCCTTCTCTTGGGCTCTGATCAGCTCCTTCACCTCAGAGCTCCTTCTCTCAATGGAGCGGATCAGCTCAGTAAAGATCTGATCACTGTCCTCCACTGCTGCCTGTGCAGAGCACTAGAGAGAGAGACAGAGAGAGAGAGACAGAGACAGAGAGAGACAGAGAGAGACAGAGAGAGACAGAGACAGTAGGTACAGTAGCCTCTCTGCAACTCATTGAGTCATAACGCTGCCACCCTGCTCTCCAGGTCCACCAGGCCTTGTCCCCCCTCCTGGACAGACAGGTACAGAACACCTCTTGGTCCTGCTCTACTCTCCTCCCTCCTGGACAGACAGGTACAGAACACCTCTTGGTCCTACTCTCCTCCCTCCTGGACAGACAGGTACAGAACACCTCTTGGTCCTGCTCTACTCTCCTCCCTCCTGGACAGACAGGTACAGAACACCTCTTGGTCCTGCTCTACTCTCCTCCCTCCTGGACAGACAGGTACAGAACACCTCTTGGTCCTGCTCTACTCTCCTCCCTCCTGGACAGACAGGTACAGAACACCTCTTGGTCCTGCTCTACTCTCCTCCCTCCTGGACAGACAGGTACAGAACACCTCTTGGTCCTGCTCTACTCTCCTCCCTCCTGGACAGACAGGTACAGAACACCTCTTGGACCTGCTCTACTCTCCTCCCTCCTGGACAGGCAGGTACAGAACACCTCTTGGTCCTGCTCTACTCTCCCCCCTCCTGGACAGACAGGTACAGAACACCTCTTGGTCCTGCTCTACTCTTCTCCCTCCTGGACAGGCAGGTACAGAACACCTCTTGGACCTGCTCTACTCTCCTCCCTCCTGGACAGGCAGGTACAGAACACCTCTTGGTCCTGCTCTACTCTCCTCCCTCCTGGACAGACAGGTACAGAACACCTCTTGGTCCTGCTCTACTCTCCTCCCTCCTGGACAGGCAGGTACAGAACACCTCTTGGTCCTGCTCTACTCTCCTCCCTCCTGGTACCCCCTCCAGTAGCCTGCCCCGTAGCAGAGCTAGACCCAGCCTCTTCTCCCTGAGTCCTAGTAGGCTGGACAATAGAACGAGTCCAAACGGCCAAAGAACGTTGTCTGAGCTGGAACACTAGCGAGGCCATAGCAAATGAATTGAAACGAACCTTCACAGAGCCTCTTCTGACTGGAATGATCCTTAGAATTACATTTCCCCTAAATGGCACCAAAAAATGTCTCCCTTTTTATTTGACCACTAAAACCTGTTCTTAGGACCAAACTGGAAAATAACAACTTGTCTCCCCTCCTGGACCGCTTGGTGTTAAGTAGCAGACTAGGTGAAAAATCTGTAAATCAACTTTTTTAGGCAGATTTAGTCACTTAACCCTGGTGGCTCTGGATAAGAGTGTCTGCTAAATGACTCACATGTAAATTTAAATACAAAGTTAACTAGACATCATTTGTGTCATTTATAGCCTGGCACAGATAGTAAAACTACATTAAATAAAACGTTAAGTAGATATAATTTGTGTCATTTATAGCCTGGAACAGATAGTAAAACTACATTAAATACAACGTTAACTAGATATCATTTGTGTCATTTATAGCCTGGCACAGATAGTAAAACTACATTAAATACAACGTTAACTAGATATCATCGCCACATATCTTATGTCGAATTTAAAAGACACCGTTAACGTTACCGTTAGCTAGCTCACAACGTCTGTTACACTGTAACTTACCGGCAGCCTCACATAAAAACGTATTGGTTAACAAAGCTTTGATTATGACCAAAGTCTATAGTAGTGAAAAGTCTCTCTCTCTATTGTAACTTACCACAAATTGCCATCATAGCCTATCTACATGAATGTGTCCCGTCAGAGTCTTTTCCTCTCCGTTAACCGTTAGCTAGCAGTCTCGAGCCACAGCTGACGTTGACCACAATGAGCTACAAGTAGGACTGACGTCACTACCGGTGCAGCAGCCTCTGCAGCAGCAGCCTCCCCCGGGTCCTAGTGCCCGCCCGGTAACACGGTTAAGATGCGATGGAACGGTTGACGGGAAAACAACAAATCACAGAGAAAATATATTGACTGATATATTGAATTGTTTAGGGTAGCTTTAGCTTTGGCTTTAATAAATTCAGAAAATACTTGAAAACCAAAAGAAAAAAGAATAGTAGCCCTCCATAGGAACCACAAACCAACGTTAAAGGTGCATGGCGCCACCTACTGTGCTGGAGTGTGTTCAATCACGGTTTACACCATTTCTAAATCCTCCTAACTGACTCAGAACTTCTGAGAAAATACAAAAGAGCCCTACTAACTTCTAATAGACCCTCCCCCATCCCCCAAATCCCTTCCAAACCCCCCCAACCTCAATGACCCTATATCCATCAACGATTGTCTGTCAGCACCCCATTCATAACCAGAGACCCACACAACCAACTACCACCAAAGTGATGGAATGAGAGAGAGACATCGTTACAACACTGTACATAGACATAATATAACATTTCTTCTTCTTTGGAGTTTAACGGTGGTTGGCATCCAATATGTTGCATTACCGCCCCCAACTGGACTTTAATATAAATCTAATTTACTTTGTGATACAAATAATAAAACACCCTTCCAACTTTACTTTGTGATACAAAATGGGAAAAGGGGAAATTATGATAATACTAAGTAACACCATTCCAACTAACCCTACACTCATTTAAAACCCACTACCCCATTCCACTACTTTGACCCTATCTGCTCCTGCACCATGCCAACTAACCCTACACTCATTAAAAACCCACTACCCCATTCCACTACTTTGACCCTATCTGCTCCTGCACCATGACAACTAACCCTACACTCATTAAAAACCCACTACCCCATTCCACTACTTTGACCCTATCTGCTCCTGCACCATGCCAACGACCTGGGAGGACGGGACACCACCACTCAACACACCCTGGAACTCTTCTGAAGTCAAATCTCGTATGACCAAATACTTCTCTGGTTCTGAACTCTTCACCACACCTTCTACCTCACTTAACTCTCCCTCATTCATTTCCATTTCACCTCCAGAACTCAGTCTTGCGCACGACTCACTCTGTTTGCACTTGAATTATAACATTTGAAATGTCTTTATTCTTTTTTAAATAAATGTTGAGTAATGTTTACTGTTCATTCATGATTGTTTATTATCTACTTCACTTATTTGGCATATTAAAGATATGTTTCCCATGCCAATAAAGATCTTTGAATTGAATAGAGAGAGAGCTCCATGTTAATGTATAGGGGACATGAGTCAGTCATGGTTACTCATGGTTATGTGATGAGGTAGCCCCGCCTGCTACTTCTAAATCAGTGTCGGTCCAATAGGGAATGTCCTCTTGGTGTAATGGTCAAGATGTTGGTTTCTCCCACGGTAGACCTGGGTTCATATCCCGTCAGTTACATTAAACAGTCTATTCTCTGAAAGGGGTCCAGACAGCCTGTTCCCAACAGTGGGGTCAGTGGGATTGGATAAGGACCTCTCTCCCTCTCTCTGATTGGAGAAGAGAAGTGAAATGGTGTGTCTCCTCTGGTCAACAATACTCACCTTGAGAGACTTCACAGCTTTTTGGAGATTCTTCAGCTCCTTCTCTCTCTCCTGGAATCTCTGCTGGACCTTCTGCTGACTCATCCCCAGCAGTCTCTGTGGAGAATCACTCTTCAATGAGCTATCAAGCTTTATTAGTCCAGTAGATCAATAGTATAGTAATGTGATATAGGACCCATAGAGAGGAAGGACTACAATCCTGAGGAAGTCCCTTTACAATATGATATTATGTTGCTATGTGAATGATTATAGTTTTTATGGTGGGCCTACATGTATCAAGGGGTTGAGACTGAACTTTGGACTCATAAAAGGCCATTCAGAATGATAATAGTGTTTGACTTTAGAAAATGGTGATACATTTGGAGAATCTGGGTTAACATTTCTATATAATCAAGGTTTGTGTTCATATTTGTTCTGCTGTGGATCGAATTCATTTGAATGATCTCATATTCAAACAGATTTAGTTCCTACTGTATCTTTAATTCTTTGTTTATCAGACAGTCACCGACAAGTTTTTAATAGGCAAGTCAGTTAAGAGCAAATTCTTATTTACAATGACAGCCTAGGAACAACAGGTTAACTGCCTTGTTCAGGGGCAGAGCGACAGATTTTTACCTTGTCAGCTCGGGATTCAATCTAGCAACCTTTCGGTTACTTGCCTAATGCTAGGCTACCTGCCACCTCTACACTCTAATCACTAGGCTACCTGCCGCCCCTGTTGTTCTGGTCTTACCTGTTTCTCAGTCCTCGCTGCTGCAGCTGACACTGTATCATGGCCTTTATGTTCATCCATTGTACACATCAGACAGATACACTGCTGATCGGTACGACAGTAAACCTCCAGCAGTTTGTCATGATGAGAGCAGATCTTCTCCTGTAGTTGTGCGGTGGCTTTGACCAGCTTGTGCTTCTTCAAAGCAGGAAATTCATAGTGAGGTTGGAGGTGAGTCTCACAGTAAGAGGCTAGACACACCAGACAGGACATGAGGGCTTTCTGCTTTCTGGTCCCAGTGCAGAAATCACACGCCACATCTCCAGGTCCAGCATAGCACAGAGCAGGAGGGGGAGCAGCCTGGAGTCCTGTCTTCCTCAGTTTCTCCACCATATCAGCCAACATGTTATTTTTCCTCAGATTAGGCCTTGGAGTGAAGGTCTCTCTGCACTGAGGACAGCTATAGACCCCTTTCAGAACATCCTGATCCCAGCAGCCCTCAATACAGATCCTACAGTAACTGTGTCCACAGGGAATAGCCACCGGCTCCTTCAGTAGATCCAGACAGACAGAACAACAGAACTGGTCCTGGTCCAGCAGAACTCCCTGCTGAGCCATTTGGACGGTTGTTCACTCTCACACAGACAGACGACAGAGAGACTCAGATCAGTTTCGTTTCCTCAGAAGAGAGTTTGTGAAGGGGAGGGACTTCCTGGTTCTGCCAGAGGGCTGGGGTTAGAGGAAGGGAAGGAGGGAGTGAGAGAGGGAGGGGTTAGAGGAAGGGAGGGAGAGAGAGAAAACTGCAGTCAAAGTTGAGAAGGAGACAAATATTTTAGTTCCCAGGTTAGGACCCTTAATATGGAATAAATGAAATAGAGTGGTTAGAATATATAAAGGGTAACAGTTTCTATGAAGTACATATCTATAATGCTTTTAATGAATGTTGTAATGTCTTAAACTGATATGCTGTGATACTAACTATAAGCGTCCATAATAACTCATACGTGGTTGTAAAACTGTACAATGTGTTCTAGATAATTAGCTACAATGGGGGGAGGGGGACTTGAAATGGATACAATGTACTGTAGGTGAAATGAATACTGGATGTATAGACTGATCATTGAGAATGATGTAACACTTTACATTACAGTGTGTTTATTGGTGTGTAATTGGTCCTGTTAGTACAGTGGTGTAACAGGTACTGTGATGCCTCATTCTTCCACTGTACCAGCAGCAGTAACCGTAACCAGTAATAAGGCTACTGTCATGGAAAGTGGTACAGCAAATATAAAGTAAGGATTTATACATGTCATCTAGGATATACTGTATGTAATGATATGTCTCTGTCTTCTAGATGGTGTTCTATACTGTATGTAATGATATGTCTTCTAGATGGTGTTCTATACTGTATGTAATGATATGTCTCTGTCTTCTAGATGGTGTTCTATACTGTATGTAATGATATGTCTTCTAGATGGTGTTCTATACTGTATGTAATGATATGTCTTCTAGGTGGTGTTCTATACTGTATGTAATGATATGTCTTCTAGATGGTGTTCTATACTGTATGTAATGATATGTCTTCTAGATGGTGTTCTATACTGTATGTAATGATATGTCTTCTAGATGGTGTTCTATACTGTATGTAATGATATGTCTTCTAGATGGTGTTCTATACTGTATGTAATGATATGTCTCTGTCTTCTAGATGGTGTTCTATACTGTATGTAATGATATGTCTTCTAGATGGTGTTCTATACTGTATGTAATGATATGTCTTCTAGATGGTGTTCTATACTGTATGTAATGATATGTCTCTGTCTTCTAGATGGTGTTCTATACTGTATGTAATGATATGTCTTCTAGATGGTGTTCTATACTGTATGTAATGATATGTCTTCTAGATGGTGTTCTATACTGTATGTAATGATATGTCTCTGTCTTCTAGATTGTGTTCTATACTGTATGTAACGATATGTCTCTGTCTTCTAGATGGTGTTCTATACTGTATGTAATGATATGTCTTCTAGATGGTGTTCTATACTGTATGTAATGATATGTCTCTGTCTTCTAGATGGTGTTCTATACTGTATGTAATGATATGTCTCTGTCTTCTAGATGGTGTTCTATACTGTATGTAATGATATGTCTCTGTCTTCTAGATGGTGTTCTATACTGTATGTAATGATATGTCTTCTAGATGGTGTTCTATACTGTATGTAATGATATGTCTCTGTCTTCTAGATGGTGTTCTATACTGTATGTAATGATATGTCTTCTAGATGGTGTTCTATACTGTATGTAATGATATGTCTTCTAGATGGTGTTCTATACTGTATGTAATGATATGTCTTCTAGATGGTGTTCTATACTGTATGTAATGATAGGTCTCTGTCTTCTAGATGGTGTTCTATACTGTAATGATATGTCTCTGTCTTCTAGATGGTGTTCTATACTGTATGTAATGATATGTCTTCTAGATGGTGTTCTATACTGTATGTGATGATATGTCTCTGAGCTTCGTGAACGGAAAGGCACTGGAGCAACGAACCGCCCTTGCTGTCTCTGCCTGGCCGGTTCCCCTCTCTCCAGGCCGGTTCCCCTCTCTCCACTGGGATTCTCTAGCTCTAACCCTATTACAGGGGTGGAGTCACTGGCTTACTAGTCCTCTCCCATCTCCTCATTGGTTATTAGGAACATATACCCACGTGGGTGATTGAAAGCTGAACTGAGGTCCACACTCCAGTCCAATTGGTGGTGGTAATGCACCTTAAAGTTGGTTGCCAACTGACACACATAAAGTCCACAGAAAAAGAAGAAGAGATTACTAGAAACTACATTTCCCCCGTTTATCTTTGGTTAATTGTCGGAGTAGAGAACAAGATTTTGTGTGACTCAAAATGGGTCAAAATTCTACAAAAGATCCAGGAAAAAAAAGTTAAATAACAACCAATGTTTATATCCCAGGACAAATGAGCTAGCCACAGCAATCTAGCTAGCTAAATAGGACAAATGGCTAGCAACAGCAATCTAGCTAGCTAAATAGGACAAATGAGCTAGCAACAGCAATCTAGCTAGCTAAATAGGACAAATGAGCTAGCAACAGCAATCTAGCTAGCTAAATAGGACAAATGAGCTAGAAACAGCAATCTAGCAAGCTAAATAGGACAAATGAGCTAGCAACAGCAAGCTAGCGAGCTAAATAGGACAAATGAGCTGGCAACAGCAAGCTAGCGAGCTAAATAGGACAAATGAGCTAGCAACAGCAATCTAGCTAGCTAAATAGGACAAATGAGCTAGAAAAAGCAAGCTAGCGAGCTAAATAGGACAAATGAGCTAGCAACAGCAATCTAGCTAGCTAAACAGGACAAATGAGCTAGCAACAGCAAGCTAGCGAGCTAAATAGGACAAATGAGCTAGCAACAGCAATCTAGCTAGCTAAATAGGACAAATGAGCTAGAAACAGCAATCTAGCTAGCTAAATAGGACAAATGAGCTAGCAACAGCAAGCTAGCGAGCTAAATAGGACAAATGAGCTGGCAACAGCAAGCTAGCGAGCTAAATAGGACAAATGAGCTAGCAACAGCAATCTAGCTAGCTAAATAGGACAAATGAGCTAGAAACAGCAAGCTAGCGAGCTAAATAGGACAAATGAGCTGGCAACAGCAAGCTAGCGAGCTAAATAGGACAAATGAGCTGGCAACAGCAAGCTAGCGAGCTAAATAGGACAAATGAGCTAGCAACAGCAATCTAGCTAGCTAAATAGGACAAATGAGCTAGAAAAAGCAAGCTAGCGAGCTAAATAGGACAAATGAGCTAGCAACAGCAATCTAGCTAGCTAAACAGGACAAATGAGCTAGCAACAGCAATCTAGCTAGCTAAATAGGACAAATGACCTAGCAACAGCAATCTAGCTAGCTAAATAGGACAAATGAGCTAGCAACTGCAAGCTAGCGAGCTAAATAGGACAAAAGAGCTAGCAACAGCAAGCTAGCGAGCTAAATAGGACAAATTAGCTAGCAACAGCAAGCTAGCGAGCTAAATAGGACAAATGAGCTAGCAACAGCAAGCTAGCGAGCTAAATAGGACAAATGAGCTAGCAACAGCAAGCTAGCTAGCTAAATATTCATGAACGTTTCATGTGTTTCCACCTGTTCTCAAATTAATATAGTTGGTTAAGAGTTTTGATATTTCAGCCTGCATGTCCTGATCATGTCTGGTGTGGATGGACAAAATCAACTTCCCGGTGTAGACGCCATGTTAGGCATACAGTTATTAGTGTTGTTTAAAATCATGTTTTAATAAGAGAAATTGTATAATTAGGCGATCACTTTGTGGCTGTGGTAACTAGTGACGACTCAGCTCAGCTGATGCTGCCAGTGAATCTGTGGTGCTGTCACTAAATCACTGAAGCTGGAGACTCATATCTCCCTCACTAACTTGAAGCATCAGCTATCAGAGCAGCTTACAGATCATTGCACTTGTACATAGCCCATCTGTAAATAGCCCAAATAGCCCATAAATAGTCTACTCTGCCCAGCAGGCCAAGCTCCAGGAGAGAGAGGAGGACCAGGAGAAATGGGGAGAGGTGCTGAAACATTTAGCTAATGTTACAGTCAACGAACTGCGTAGACCGGAAGCCATCACAACATTTACTTAGATTTGAATACAGACTGTTCATTAGCCTGGTCCCAGATCTGTTTGTGCTGTATTGCAAAATACCATAGGAGTTGGCAAGACAACACAAACTAACCTGGGACCAGGCTAACTATTCATCAGTTTAAGGGACCAGGCTAACTATTCATCAGTTTAAGGGACCAGATTAACTATTCATCAGTTTAAGGTACCAGGCTAACTATTCATCAGTTTAAGGTACCAGGCTAACTATTCATCAGTTTAAGGTACCAGGCTAACTATTCATCAGTTTAAGGTACCAGGCTAACTATTCATCAGTTTAAGGTACCAGGCTAACTATTCATCAGTTTAAGGTACCAGGCTAACTATTCATCAGTTTAAGGTACCAGGCTAACTATTCATCAGTTTAAGGTACCAGGCTAACTATTCATCAGTTTAAGGTACCAGGCTAACTATTCATCAGTTTAAGGTACCAGGCTAACTATTCATCAGTTTAAGGTACCAGTTTAAGGTACCAGATTAACTATTCATCAGTTTAAGGGACCAGGCTAACTATTCATCAGTTTAAGGTACCAGGCTAACTATTCATCAGTTTAAGGTACCAGGCTAACTATTCATCAGTTTAAGGGACCAGTTTAAGGTACCAGGCTAACTATTCATCAGTTTAAGGTACCAGGCTAACTATTCATCAGTTTAAGTGACCAGTTTAAGGTACCAGGCTAACTATTCATCAGTTTAAGGTACCAGATTAACTATTCATCAGTTTAAGGGACCAGGCTAAATGTTCATCAGTTTAAGTGACCAGGCTAACTATTCATCAGTTTAAGGTACCACGCTAACTATTCATCAGTTTAAGGTACCAGGCTAACTATTCATCAGTTTAAGGGACCAGGCTAACTATTCATCAGTTTAAGGTACCAGGCTAACTATTCATCAGTTTAAGGTACCAGGCTAACTATTCATCAGTTTAAGGTACCAGTTTAAGGTACCAGATTAACTATTCATCAGTTTAAGGTACCAGGCTAACTATTCATCAGTTTAAGGTACCAGGCTAACTATTCATCAGTTTAAGGTACCAGGCTAACTATTCATCAGTTTAAGGGACCAGATTAACTATTCATCAGTTTAAGGTACCAGATTAACTATTCATCAGTTTAAGGTACCAGATTAACTATTCATCAGTTTAAGGGACCAGTTTAAGGGACCAGTTTAAGGTACCAGGCTAACTATTCATCAGTTTAAGGTACCAGGCTAACTATTCACCATTTTAAGGTACCTGGCTAACTATTCATCAGTTTAAGGGACCAGATTAACTATTCATCAGTTTAAGGGACCAGATTAACTATTCATCAGTTTAAGGTACCAGGCTAACTATTCATCAGTTTAAGGTACCAGGCTAACTATTCATCAGTTTAAGGTACCAGATTAACTATTCATCAGTTTAAGGTCCCAGATTAACTATTCATCAGTATAAGGGACCAGATTAACTATTCATCAGTTTAAGGTCCCAGATTAACTATTCATCAGTTTAAGGTACCAGGCTAACTATTCATCAGTTTAAGGTCCCAGATTAACTATTCATCAGTTTAAGGTCCCAGATTAACTATTCATCAGTTTAAGGTCCCAGATTAACTATTCATCAGTTTAAGGTACCAGGCTAACTATTCATCAGTTTAAGGGACCAGATTAACTATTCATCAATTTAAGGTACCAGATTAACTATTCATCAGTTTAAGGTACCAGATTAACTATTCATCAGTTTAAGGTACCAGATTAACTATTCATCAGTTTAAGGGACCAGATTAACTATTCATCAGTTTAAGGGACCAGATTAACTATTCATCAGTTTAAGGGACCAGATTAAGTATTCATCAGTTTAAGGGACCAGATTAACTATTCATCAGTTTAAGGGACCAGATTAACTATTTATCAGTTTAAGGGACCAGATTAACTATTCATCAGTTTAAGGTGAAGAATAAATACACAATCAAATTCAATATCAAAATTCTCTTTTTTAATACAGTATAAAAAGTTTATAAAAAGTAACAATTTATCACCAGAAACAGAGGTATATAAAACATCTGAAACACAAGATATATCTTTAAAACACTGTAGAAAAGTGATCAATGTTGAGAGACATATTTCAAACATCTGTGGATTTTATGTTGTGTGGAGTCAAAGTCACGATTGTCCCTGTTTATAACAATGGGAATGGAACATTTTCAATAAAACACATGATTTGAACAAGAAAAAGGTAACAGATGACAAATGCAGACAGGTAACTGACTAAATTAAAGGAAACACGAGTAAATGAGGGATACAAAGTATATTGAAAGTAGGTGTTTCCACATAGGTGTGGTTCCTGAGTTAATTAACAAATTAATGGCCAATCAGAGTTGCTCACCTCATGTAGCCTAGTCCTATATGTTTTAATAAGGTTAGTATCACACCTCATGTAGCCTAGTCCTATATGTTTTAATAAGGTTAGTATCACACCTCATGTAGCCTAGTCCTATATGTTTTAATAAGGTTAGTATCACACCTCATGTAGCCTAGCCCTATATGTTTTAATAAGGTTAGTATCACACCTCATGTAGCCTAGCCCATAGTCCTATATGTTTTAATAAGGTTAGTATCACACCTCATGTAGTCTAGCCCATAGTCCTATATGTTTTAATAAGGTTAGTATCACACCTCATGTAGCCTAGCCCATAGTCCTATATGTTTTAATAAGGTTAGTATCACACCTCATGTATCCTAGTCCTATATGTTTTAATAAGGTTAGATATTACTGCACTGTTGGTGCCAGGAACACAAGCATTGTTAGATATTACTGCACTGTTGGAGCCAGGAACACAAGCAATGTTAGATATTACTGCACTGTTGGAGCCAGGAACACAAGCAATGTTAGATATTACTGCACTGTTGGAGCCAGGAACACAAGCATTTAGTTAGATATTACTGCACTGTTGGAGCCAGGAACACAAGCAATGTTAGATATTACTGCACTGTTGGAGCCAGGAACACAAGCATTTAGTTAGATATTACTGCACTGTTGGAGCCAGGAACACAAGCATTGTTTGATATTACTGCACTGTTGGAGCCAGGAAAACAATCATTTCACTACACCTGCAATAACATCTGATAAATATGTGACCAATAACATTTGATTTGATTGTATTTTTGAAAGAGTTAGATAATTCTCAATCCGTGTCCTTATCCTTATTATCTTATCGTTGTGTCTTGTCTAAGAACAGTCCTTATCCGTGGTGCTGTATATTAACCATATACCACACCTCCTCAGTCCTTATCCGTGGTACTGTATATTAACCATATACCACACCTCCTCAGTCCTTATCCGTGGTACTGTATATTAACCATATACCACACCTCCTCAGTCCTTATCCGTGGTGCTGTATATTAACCATATGCCACACCTCCTCAGTCCTTATCCGTGGTAGTGTATATTAACCATATACCACACCTCCTCAGTCCTTATCCGTGGTGCTGTATATTAACCATATACCACACCTCCTCAGTCCTTATCCGTGGTACTGTATATTAACCATATACCACACCTCCTCAGTCCTTATCCGTGGTGCTGTATATTAACCATATACCACACCTCCTCAGTCCTTATCCGTGGTGCTGTATATTAACCATATACCACACCTCCTCAGTCCTTATCCGTGGTACTGTATATTAACCATATACCACACCTCCTCAGTCCTTATCCGTGGTGCTGTATATTAACCATATACCACACCTCCTCAGTCCTTATCCGTGGTACAGTATATTAACCATATACCACACCTCCTCAGGCCTTATCCGTGGCGCTGTATATTAACCATATACCACACCTCCTCAGTCCTTATCCGTGGTGCTGTACATTAACCATATACCACACCTCCTCAGTCCTTATCCGTGGTACTGTATATTAACCATATACCACACCTCCTCAGTCCTTATCTGTGGTGCTGTATATGAACCATATACCACACCTCCTCAGTCCTTATCCATGGTACTGTATATTAACCATATACCACACCTCCTCAGTCCTTATCTGTGGTGCTGTATATTAACCATATACCACACCTCCTCAGTCCTTATACATTTACATTTAAGTCATTTAGCAGACGCTCTTATCCAGAGCGACTTACAAATTGGATATTCATCGACATTCATCCTGGTCCCCCCGTGGGGAATGAACCCACAACCCTGGCGTTGCAAGCGCCATGCTCTACCAACTGAGCCACACGGGACCTGCAATAATGTATATTAACCATATACCACACCTCCTCAGCCCTTATCCATGGTACTGTATATTAACCATATACCACACCTCCTCAGGCCGTATCCGTGGTACTGTATATTAACCATATACCACACAGTATCCATGGTACTGTATATTATCCATATACCACACCTCCTCAGTCCTTATCCATGGTACTGTATATTAACCATATACCACACCTCCTCAGTCCTTATCCATGGTGCTGTATATTAACCATATACCACACCTCCTCAGTCCTTATCCGTGGTACTGTATATTAACCATATACCACACCTCCTCAGTCCTTATCCATGGTACTGTATATTAACCATATACCACACCTCCTCAGTCCTTATCCGTGGTGCTGTTTATTAGTCATATACCACACCTCCTCAGTCCTTATCCGTGGTACTGTATATTAACCATATACCACACCTCCTCAGGCCGTATCCGTGGTACTGTATATTAACCATATACCACACCTCTTCAGTCCTTATCCGTGGTGCTGTATATTAACCATATACCACACCTCCTCAGTCCTTATCCATGGTACTGTATATTAACCATATACCACACCTCCTCAGTCCTTATCCGTGGTACTGTATATTAACCATATACCACACCTCCTCAGTCCTTATCCGTGGTACTGTATATTAACCATATACCACACCTCCTAAGTCCTTATCCGTGGTACTGTATATTAACCATATACCACACCTCCTCAGTCCTTATCCGTGGTGCTGTATATTAACCATATACCACACCTCCTCAGTCCTTATCCGTGGTACTGTATATTAACCATATACCACACCTCCTCAGTCCTTATCCGCACTGGGACCAGAAAGCAGAAAGCCCTCATGTCCTGTCTGGCATGTCTGGCCTCTTACTGTGAGACTCACCTCCAACCTCACTATGAATCTCCTGCTTTCAAGAAGCACAAGCTGGTCAAAGCCACCGCACAACTACAGGAGAAGATCTGCTCTCATCATGACAAACTGCTGGAGGTTTACTGTCGTACCGATCAGCAGTGTATCTGTCTGCTGTGTACAATGGATGAACATAAAGGCCATGATACAGTGTCAGCTGCAGCAGAGAGGACTGAGAAACAGGTAAGACCAGAACAACTTGTTGGTGACTGTCTGATAAACAAAGAATTAAAGATACAGTAGGAACTAAATCTGTTTGAATATGAGAGAATTCAAATGAATTCGATCCACAAATATGAACACAAACCTTGAGTATATAGATATGTTAACCCAGATTCTCAAAATGTATCACCATTTTCTAAAGTCAAACACTATTATCATTCTGAATGGCCTTTTATGAGTCCAAAGTTCAGTCTCAACCCCTTGATACATGTAGGCCTACCATAAAAACTATAATCATTCACATAGCAACATGATAACAAAAATTCACACATTTGAATCCTTACTCTCTATGGGTCCTATGTGTCACGATCGTCTTTAGGTAAAAGAGAGGACCAAGGCGCAGCGTGATATAAATACATCTTCTATTTATTTGAAGATGAAACGAAACACTAATACGAACTAGACAAAACAACAAACGACCGTGAAGACACAAGCTACTAACGTCAAACATAGACAATTACCCACGAAATACCCAATGAATATGGCTGCCTAAATATGGCTCTCTATCAGAGAATTGAGAACCAATCTAGGCAGCCATAGATATACAAACACCTATACTAGACACTGCCCCCATAAACATACAAAAAGCCCTAGACAATACAAATACACATACATCCCCCATGTCACACCCTGACCTAACTACAATAATAAAGAAAACAAAGATAACTAAGGCCATGGCGTGACACTATGTCACATGACTATACTATTGATCTACTGGACTAATAAAGCTTGATAGCTCATTGAAGAGTGATTCTCCACAGAGGCAGCTGGGGATGAGTCAGCAGAAGGTCCAGCAGAGATTCCAGGAGAGAGAGAAGGAGCTGAAGGAGCTCCAACAGGCTGTGGAGTCTATCAAGGTGAGTATTGTTGACCAGAGGAGACACACCATTTCACTTCTCTCCTCCAATCAGAGATCGTTGTTAGCTAGCTAACGGTAACGTTAACGGTGTCTTTTAAATTCAACATAAGTTATGTGGCGATGATATCTAGTTAACTTTGTATTTAATGTAGTTTTACTATCTGTACCAGGCTATAAATGACACAGATGATATCTAGTTAACGTTGTATTTAATGTAGTTTTACTATCTGTACCAGGCTATAAATGAGACAGATGAAATCTAGATAACGTTGTATTTAATGTAGTTTTACTATCTGTACCAGGCTATAAATGACACAGATGATATCTATTTAACGTTGTATTTAATGTAGTTTTACTATCTGTACCAGGCTATAAATGACACAAATGATATCTAGATAACTTTGTATTTAATGTAGTTTTACTATCTGTACCAGGCTATAAATGACACAGATGATATCTAGATAACTTTGTATTTAATGTAGTTTTACTATCTGTACCAGGCTATAAATGACACAGATGATATCTAGTTAACTTTGTATTTAATGTAGTTTTACTATCTGTACCAGGCTATAAATGAGACAGATGACGTAACATCAGACACATATCTTTTCATCCTCAGTTGTTTTCATTCAGTAGCCGTTGTAAAACAGTTATCAGTAGGTCATGTGTAGAAAAGGTGACAGTGTTGATCACAGCTTTCTGCTTTCCATGTAGAGGTTTTGGCAAAAACATTACATTTGATTATTTTGTCAGTAATGGCTGGAAAAAATGTTTATCTTTGTCAAACATGAGATGAACACAAACACACAAAGACAGTGTTGTGGCATGGCAAAGCTACCAGGCAACTAGCAATCATGGGAACATTGGTCAGATTTTAACATCTGCCCATGCTAGTGATATTGCAGAGAGAAGGGAGTATCTGAGGAGAATTGTTGTGGTCACATCAATGTTAGGAAGACAGGGACTCTGTTTCCGTGACAATGATGAATCTAGTGGAAGCACAAATAGAGGGAACTTTCTAGAATGTATGGAGCTTTTGAAGGAGTTTGACCCTTTCTGTCAAAGGTACAATACGCCATCAAATGCGACGTATGTCCAGAATTTAGTAGCAAATAGGAGGTTCACTTTGATTCGTCCACCACAAAATAAGCATCAAAAGAGAGAAGCAGTTCTGTAATATAGGATGTAATATTTGTTTGGGATCTTACTTTTTTTAATCAGATTTTATTCCTAATTATTGTTCAGTTTTTGAAGATGTAATTTAGCTCGTTAGTTGTGTTTAGTTTTGCCCCATTGTGGATGATACTGTTTAAGATGGTCCATGTGTCTGAAAAGGTTGGGCAGCGTCCTCTGATGTCATCGATCGTAGACCAGAAATAGTCAGAAGTTGCAGTTGTTTCCTACTTCCTGGTAATGCAGACATAAACACACTTGGCACCATCGAGGATGTTTACTTTCTACACCAGTTGTTATTTTCCAGTTTGGTCCTAAGAACAGGTTTTAGTGGTCAAATAAAAAGGGAGACATTTTTTGGTGCCATTTAGGGGAAATGTAATTCTAAGGATCATTCCAGTCAGAAGAGGCTCTGTGAAGGTTTGTTTCAATTCATTTGCTATGGCCTCGCTAGTGTTCCAGCTCAGACAATGTTCTTTGGCCGTTTGGACTCGTTCTATTGTCCAGCCAAATAGGACTCAGGGGGCAGAGGCTGGGTCTAGCTCTGCTACGGGGCAGGCTACTGGAGGGGGTACCAGGAGGGAGGAGAGTAGAGCAGGACCAAGAGGTGTTCTGTACCTGTCTGTCCAGGAGGGAGGAGAGTAGAGCAGGACCAAGAGGTGTTCTGTACCTGTCTGTCCAGGAGGGAGGAGAGTAGAGCAGGACCAAGAGGTGTTCTGTACCTGTCTGTCCAGGAGGGAGGAGAGTAGAGCAGGACCAAGAGGTGTTCTGTACCTGTCTGTCCAGGAGGGAGGAGAGTAGAGCAGGACCAAGAGGTGTTCTGTACCTGCCTGTCCAGGAGGGGGGAGAGTAGAGCAGGACCAAGAGGTGTTCTGTACCTGCCTGTCCAGGAGGGGGGACAAGGCCTGGTGGACCTGGAGAGTAGGGTGGCAGAGTTCTGACTCAATGAGGTGCAGAGAGGCTACTGTACCTACTGTCTCTCTGTCTCTCTCTCTCTCTCTCTCTCTCTCTCTCTCTGTCTCTGTCTCTGTCTCTGTCTCTCTCTGTCTCTCTCTCTCTCTCTCTCTCTCTCTCAACAGCGCTCTGCACAGTCAGCAGTGGAGGACAGTGATCAGATCTTTACTGAGCTGATCCGCTCCATTGAGAGAAGGAGCTCTGAGGTGAAGGAGCTGATCAGAGCCCAAGAGAAGGCTCAAGTGAGTCAAGCTGAAGGACTCCTGGAGCAACTGAAGCAGGAGATAGCTGAGCTGAGGAAGAGAAGCACTGAGCTGGAGCAGCTCTCACACACAGAGGATCACATCCATTTCCTCCAGGTAACTAAACTGTCTTGTTACATGTGATATGAAATTAACTTCATGTGAAACTATTCATCTACATCATTATGTTGTCCTGTCTGTCTCTCTGTCCCCGTCTCTCTCTCTCTCTCTGTCCGTCCCTCTCTCTGTCTCTCTCTGTCCGTCCCTCTCTCTGTCTCTCTCTGTCTGTCTCTCTCTGTCGGTCTCTCCCTCTCTCTGTCGGTCTCTCCCTCTCTCTGTCGGTCTCTCCCTCTCTCTGTCGGTCTCTCCCTCTCTCTGTCGGTCTCTCTCTCTCTCTGTCTGTCCCTCTGTCTCTCTCTCTCTCTGTCGGTCTCTCCCTCTCTCTGTCTGTCCCTCTGTCTCTCTCTCTGTCCCTCTCTCTCTGTTGTCCTTCTCTCTCCCTCTGTCGGTCCCTCTCTCTCCCTCTGTCGGTCTCTCTCTCTCCCTCTGTCGGTCTCTCTCTCTCCCTCTGTCGGTCCCTCTCTCTCCCTCTGTCCGTCCCTCTCCCTCTGTCGGTCCCTCTCTCTCCCTCTGTCGGTCTCTCTCTCTCCCTCTGTCCGTCCCTCTCCCTCTGTCGGTCCCTCTCTCTCCCTCTGTCGGTCCCTCTCTCTCCCTCTGTCGGTCCCTCTCTCTCCCTCTGTCGGTCCCTCTGTCCGTCCCTCTCTCTCTGTCCGTCCCTCTCTCTCTGTCCGTCCCTCTCTCTCTGTCTGTCCCTCCCTCTCCCTCTGTCGGTCCCTCTCTCTCTCTCTGTCTGTCCCTCTCTCTCCCTTTGTCGGTCTCTCCCTCTCTCTCTCTGTCCCTCTCTCTCTCTGTTGTCCTTCTCTCTCCCTCTGTCTGTCCTTCTCTCTCCCTCTGTCTGTCCTTCTCTCTCCCTCTGTCGGTCTCTCTCTCTCCCTCTGTCGGTCTCTCTCTCTCCACCTGTCGGTCTCTCTCTATCCCTCTGTCCATCCCTCTCTCTTCCTCTGTCCGTCCCTCTCTCTCTCCCTCTGTCCGTCCCTCTCCCTCTGTCCGTCCCTCTCTCTCTGTCCGTCCCTCTCTCTCCCTCTGTCGGTCCCTCTCTCTCCTTCTGTCGGTCCGTCCCTCTCTCTCTGTCGGTCCCTCTCTCTCCCTCTGTCTGTCCATCTCTCTCTGTCGGTCCCTCTCTCTCCCTCTGTCTGTCCCTCTCTCTCTCTGTCTGTCCCTCTCTCTCTCTCTGTCTGTCCTTCTCTCTCCCTCTGTCGGTCCCTCTCTCTCTCTCTGTCGGTCCCTCTCTCTCCCTCTGTCGGTCCCTCTCTCTCCCTCTGTCGGTCCCTCTCTCTCCCTCTGTCTGTCCCTCTGTCTCTCTCTCTCTCTCCCTCTGTCGGTCCCTCTCTCTCTCTCTCCCTCTGTCGGTCCCTCTCTCTCTCTCCCTCTCTGTCCCTCTCTCTCCCTCTGTCGGTCCCTCTCTCTCTCCCTCTGTCGGTCCCTCTCTCTCTCCCTCTGTTGTCCCTCTCTCTCCCTCTGCCGGTCCCTCTCTCTCCCTCTGTCCGTCCCTCTCTCTCCCTCTGTCGGTCCCTCTCTCTCCCTCTGTCGGTCCCTCTCTCTCCCTCTGTCGGTCCCTCTCTCTCCCTCTGCCGGTCCCTCTCTCTCCCTCTGTCGGTCCCTCTCTCTCCCTCTGTCGGTCCCTCTCTCTCCCTCTGTCGGTCCCTCTCTCTCTCTGTCGGTCCCTCTCTCTCTCTCTGTCGGTCCCTCTCTCTCTCTCTGTCGGTCCCTCTCTCTCCCTCTGTCGGTCCCTCTCTCTCCCTCTGTCGGTCCCTCTCTCTCCCTCTGTCGGTCCCTCTCTCTCCCTCTGTCGGTCCCTCTCTCTCCCTCTGTCGGTCCCTCTCTCTCCCTCTGTCGGTCCCTCTCTCTCCCTCTGTCGGTCCCTCTCTCTCCCTCTGTCGGTCCCTCTCTCTCCCTCTGTCGGTCCCTCTCTCTCCCTCTGTCGGTCCCTCTCTCTCTCTCCCTCTCTCGGTCCCTCCCTCTCTCTCCCTCTGTCGGTCCCTCCCTCTCTCTCCCTCTGTCGGTCCCTCTCTCTCTCTCCCTCTGTCGGTCCCTCTCTCTCCCTCTGTCGGTCCCTCTCTCTCCCTCTGTCGGTCCCTCTCTCTCGCTCTGTCGGTGCCTCTCTCTCCCTCTGTCGGTCCCTCTCTCTCGCTCTGTCGGTCCCTCTCTCTCGCTCTGTCGGTCCCTCTCTCTCGCTCTGTCGGTCCCTCTCTCTCCCTCTGTCGGTCCCTCTCTCTCCCTCTGTCGGTCCCTCTCTCTCCCTCTGTCGGTCCCTCTCTCTCCCTCTGTCGGTCCCTCTCTCTCCCTCTGTCGGTCCCTCTCTCTCCCTCTGTCGGTCCCTCTCTCTCCCTCTGTCGGTCCCTCTCTCTCCCTCTGTCGGTCCCTCTCTCTCCCTCTGTCGGTCCCTCTCTCTCCCTCTGTCGGTCCCTTTCTCTCCCTCTGTCGGTCCCTTTCTCTCCCTCTGTCGGTCCCTCTCTCTCCCTCTGTCGGTCCCTTTCTCTCCCTCTGTCGGTCCCTCTCTCTCTCTCTGTCTGTCCCTCTCTCTCTCTGTCTGTCCCTCTCTCTCTCTCTTGTCCCTCTGTCTCTGTCCCTCTGTCTCTGTGTCTGTCTCTCTCTCTCTGTTGTCCCTC
>NW_026600379.1:67500-90000 GCF_029448725.1 Salvelinus fontinalis
TAGATACTAGTCATGCTGGTGTAGTCTATAGCTGAGCTGGTTAAACTGTAGTAGGGTCCACATAGATACTAGTCATGCTGGTGTAGTCTATAGCTGAGCTGGTTAAACTGTAGTAGGGTCCACATAGATACTAGTCATGCTGGTGTAGTCTATAGCTGAGCTTGTTAAACTGTAGTAGGGTCCACATAGATACTAGTCATGCTGGTGTAGTCTATAGCTGAGCTGGTTAAACTGTAGTAGGGTCCACATAGATACTAGTCATGCTGGTGTAGTCTATAGCTGAGCTGGTTAAACTGTAGTAGGGTCCACATAGATACTAGTCATGCTGGTGGAGTCTATAGCTGAGCTGGTTAAACTGTAGTAGGGTCCACATAGATACTAGTCATGCTGGTGTAGTCTATAGCTGAGCTGGTTAAACTGTAGTAGGGTCCACATAGATACTAGTCATGCTGGTGTAGTCTATAGCTGAGCTGGTTAAACTGTAGTAGGGTCCACATAGATACTAGTCATGCTGGTGTAGTCTATAGCTGAGCTGGTTAAACTGTAGTAGGGTCCACATAGATACTAGTCATGCTGGTGTAGTCTATAGCTGAGCTGGTTAAACTGTAGTAGGGTCCACATAGATACTAGTCATGCTGGTGTAGTCTATAGCTGAGCTGGTTAAACTGTAGTAGGGTCCACATAGATACTAGTCATGCTGGTGTAGTCTATAGCTGAGCTGGTTAAACTGTAGTAGGGTCCACATAGATACTAGTCATGCTGGTGTAGTCTATAGCTGAGCTGGTTAAACTGTAGTAGGGTCCACATAGATACTAGTCATGCTGGTGTAGTCTATAGCTGAGCTGGTTAAACTGTAGTAGGGTCCACATAGATACTAGTCATGCTGGTGTAGTCTATAGCTGAGCTGGTTAAACTGTAGTAGGGTCCACATAGATACTAGTCATGCTGGTGTAGTCTATAGCTGAGCTGGTTAAACTGTAGTAGGGTCCACATAGATACTAGTCATGCTGGTGTAGTCTATAGCTGAGCTGGTTAAACTGTAGTAGGGTCCACATAGATACTAGTCTTGCTGATGTAGTCTATAGCTGAGCTGGTTAAACTGTAGTAGGGTCCACATAGATACTAGTCATGCTGGTGTAGTCTATAGCTGAGCTGGTTAAACTGTAGTAGGGTCCACATAGATACTAGTCATGCTGGTGTAGTCTATAGCAGAGCTGGTTAAACTGTAGTAGGGTCCACATAGATACTAGTCATGCTGGTGTAGTCTATAGCTGAGCTGGTTAAACTGTAGTAGGGTCCACATAGATACTAGTCATGCTGGTGTAGTCTATAGCTGAGCTGGTTAAACTGTAGTAGGGTCCACATAGATACTAGTCATGCTGGTGTAGTCTATAGCTGAGCTGGTTAAACTGTAGTAGGGTCCACATAGATACTAGTCATGCTGGTGTAGTCTATAGCTGAGCTGGTTAAACTGGAGTAGGGTCCACATAGATACTAGTCATGCTGGTGTAGTCAATAGCTGAGCTGGTTAAACTGTAGTAGGGTCCACATAGATACTAGTCATGCTGGTGTAGTCTATAGCTGAGCTGGTTAAACTGTAGTAGGGTCCACATAGATACTAGTCATGCTGGTGTAGTCTATAGCTGAGCTGGTTAAACTGTAGTGGGGTCCACATAGATACTAGTCATGCTGGTGTAGTCTATAGCTGAGCTGGTTAAACTGTAGTAGGGTCCACATAGATACTAGTCATGCTGGTGTAGTCTATAGCTGAGCTGGTTAAACTGTAGTAGGGTCCACATAGATACCAGTCATGCTGGTGTAGTCTATAGCTGAGCTGGTTAAACTGTAGTAAGGTCCACATAGATACTAGTCATGCTGGTGTAGTCTATAGCTGAGCTGGTTAAACTGTAGTAGGGTCCACATAGATACTAGTCATGCTGGTTTAGTCTATAGCTGAGCAGGTTAAACTGTAGTAAGGTCCACATAGATACTAGTCATGCTGGTGTAGTCTATAGCTGAGCTGGTTAAACTGTAGTAGGGTCCACATAGATACTAGTCATGCTGGTGTAGTCTATAGCTGAGCTGGTTAAACTGTAGTAGGGTCCACATAGATACTAGTCATGCTGGTGTAGTCTATAGCTGAGCTGGTTAAACTGTAGTAGGGTCCACATAGATACTAGTCATGCTGGTGTAGTCTATAGCTGAGCTGGTTAAACTGTAGTAGGGTCCACATAGATACTAGTCATGCTGGTGTAGTCTATAGCTGAGCTGGTTAAACTGTAGTAGGGTCCACATAGATACTAGTCATGCTGGTGTAGTCTATAGCTGAGCTGGTTAAACTGTAGTAGGGTCCACATAGATACTAGTCATGCTGGTGTAGTCTATAGCTGAGCTGGTTAAACTGTAGTAGGGTCCACATAGATACTAGTCATGCTGGTGTAGTCTATAGCTGAGCTGGTTAAACTGTAGTAGGGTCCACATAGATACTAGTCATGCTGGTGTAGTCTATAGCTGAGCTGGTTAAACTGTAGTAGGGTCCACATAGATACTAGTCATGCTGGTGTAGTCTATAGCTGAGCTGGTTAAACTGTAGTAGGGTCCACATAGATACTAGTCATGCTGGTGTAGTCTATAGCTGAGCTGGTTAAACTGTAGTAGGGTCCACATAGATACTAGTCATGCTGGTGTAGTCTATAGCTGAGCTGGTTAAACTGTAGTAGGGTCCACATAGATACTAGTCATACTGGTGTAGTCTATAGCTGAGCTGGTTAAACTGTAGTAGGGTCCACATAGATACTAGTCATGCTGGTGTAGTCTATAGCTGAGCTGGTTAAACTGTAGTAGGGTCCACATAGATACTAGTCATGCTGGTGTAGTCTATAGCTGAGCTGGTTAAACTGTAGTAGGGTCCACATAGATACTAGTCATGCTGGTGTAGTCTATAGCTGAGCTGGTTAAACTGTAGTAGGGTCCACATAGATACTAGTCATGCTGGTGTAGTCTATAGCTGAGCTTGTTAAACTGTAGTAGGGTCCTCATAGATACTAGTCATGCTGGTGTAGTCTATAGCTGAGCTGGTTAAACTGTAGTAGGGTCCACATAGATACTAGTCATGCTGGTGTAGTCTATAGCTGAGCTGGTTACACTGTAGTAGGGTCCACATAGATACTAGTCATGCTGGTTTAGTCTATAGCTGAGCAGGTTAAACTGTAGTAAGGTCCACATAGATACTAGTCATGCTGGTGTAGTCTATAGCTGAGCTGGTTAAACTGTAGTAGGGTCCACATAGATACTAGTCATGCTGGTGTAGTCTATAGCTGAGCTGGTTAAACTGTAGTAGGGTCCACATAGATACTAGTCATGCTGGTGTAGTCTATAGCTGAGCTGGTTAAACTGTAGTAGGGTCCACATAGATACTAGTCATGCTGGTGTAGTCTATAGCTGAGCTGGTTAAACTGTAGTAGGGTCCACATAGATACTAGTCATGCTGGTGTAGTCTATAGCTGAGCTGGTTAAACTGTAGTAGGGTCCACATAGATACTAGTCATGCTGGTGTAGTCTATAGCTGAGCTGGTTAAACTGTAGTAGGGTCCACATAGATACTAGTCATGCTGGTGTAGTCTATAGCTGAGCTGGTTAAACTGTAGTAGGGTCCACATAGATACTAGTCATGCTGGTGTAGTCTATAGCTGAGCTGGTTAAACTGTAGTAGGGTCCACATAGATACTAGTCATGCTGGTGTAGTCTATAGCTGAGCTGGTTAAACTGTAGTAGGGTCCACATAGATACTAGTCATGCTGGTGTAGTCTATAGCTGAGCTGGTTAAACTGTAGTAGGGTCCACATAGATACTAGTCATGCTGGTGTAGTCTATAGCTGAGCTGGTTAAACTGTAGTAGGGTCCACATAGATACTAGTCATGCTGGTGTAGTCTATAGCTGAGCTGGTTAAACTGTAGTAGGGTCCACATAGATACTAGTCATACTGGTGTAGTCTATAGCTGAGCTGGTTAAACTGTAGTAGGGTCCACATAGATACTAGTCATGCTGGTGTAGTCTATAGCTGAGCTGGTTAAACTGTAGTAGGGTCCACATAGATACTAGTCATGCTGGTGTAGTCTATAGCTGAGCTGGTTAAACTGTAGTAGGGTCCACATAGATACTAGTCATGCTGGTGTAGTCTATAGCTGAGCTGGTTAAACTGTAGTAGGGTCCACATAGATACTAGTCATGCTGGTGTAGTCTATAGCTGAGCTTGTTAAACTGTAGTAGGGTCCTCATAGATACTAGTCATGCTGGTGTAGTCTATAGCTGAGCTGGTTAAACTGTAGTAGGGTCCACATAGATACTAGTCATGCTGGTGTAGTCTATAGCTGAGCTGGTTACACTGTAGTAGGGTCCACATAGATACTAGTCATGCTGGTGGTGATGGTCCCCAGATGTGATGATTCATTCTGCTCTGTTTTATCTACAATGATTTAACTGATTTGATCTTCAGAAAATGTTATGAATTATAATTCAATGTTTTCATATTTTTGTAATCGCAATGTTTTAATCTTGTACATTTCCATGAATCATGATGTCTGGTGTTGATGTATATTGGTTGTCATTCAGAACCATTGATATGTTTTCTCAGTTGGTTCTCTGTCTCTATGTAATTCTCCTCAGTATCATTGATCAGCTTGTTGGTCCTAATTGATGTGTTCTCTGTCACCTGGAGCTGCATGGAAAATGGTCCAGGAACTAAAGGACAATTCAGGACTAGTCAGCCCACTACAAGCTGGTATCACTTACTTTCTACTAAACTATATGGACTGGTTTCCCAGACACAGATTAATCCTAGTCCTGGACTAAAAAGTATGTTCAATGTAGATGTCCAGGAAACCGTCCCTAAATGTGTCATCTTTCATCCTCCCATACTGCTCAGTCCAGCAACATTAAACCTGTCCAGCAGGTGGTGCTATTGACCAAACAATAAAACCAGCAGATATCTTGACTTGCCACTCAGTATATCAGTAATGTTCAGAATAGTACTTTAATATCATTGGAGATTGATGGTCTTTTTAATCCACTATCCAGAGTCAGGAACAGATGAAGTTAGATCTGCTACTGTTCAGTGATTAAATATGATTTATGGTGATGGGAAATAATAAAAAACACTAAACTTCATCTAGTAATAGTTTTCCTTTGTTATTTATTCCAAGGTGTGTCTTTAACTTGTAAATGTATTGTGTGGAGGTGAGCTAGTGGTGTGGCTGATAGAATAGAATGAAAAGGGAGGAGGGGAGGAAGAGGGGAGGAGTGAAGGGCTGTTCAAGAAACCAGATGAGGAAGAGGAAGATGTTCAGGGGAATTACTGTCTCTGTTCCAAATGGTTCCCTATTCCCTACGTAGTGCACTACGGTGCTTCTGACCAGGTCTAAAGTAGTGTTCTACGTAGGGAATAGGGTGTAGATTTATTACAATATCATGCTTTAGTGTTTGGCACAACAATATATTAGATCTCCACCCCCCCACTTCCTGTCTGTCATCCCCCAGTTCTGTTACAGTTTTTCTCCGTCGCTTTGGTGCATTTTTCACATCATCCCGAACATCTGCAAAATAATAAGTGCATTTCTCAGAACAATTTGTACAAACTGCAATATACAATAGATACGTTTCTAAAGCTAGTCAGTCACTAAAAATCCTTAGTACGTCTCTCAAAAGTAAATATTCATGCCAATGATCATGTCAGTGTCATCAGAATGATAAGTCATTGTTCACGAACAAGGTCGTCAAAATGTTGAGGCATGTTGTCAATGTAACTGTGGACTTTGACAGTATCACCTGAAGTAAACTTAGGCTACAGTTTGGATGACAGTTACTGTATTGAAAATGCACACGGCTGCTCTTCTATGGCATATATCAATTTCAACAGTACTATTTACATATTACTGTATGTGGGTTATTGATTGAAAGAGACTGGACAACCCAAGGGGCACAAAGGGAAAAAAACTAAATTAGAAAGAAACACAGGAAACCACCCCTAATGCACAACTTTGCCCGCAGCACTGTGGTGCTGTCTCTACACATCCAGACGTTCCTGTCTGTCGGCCCACATATTCTCATCCACATCACACCGGATATTTTCCCTTCCAATGCAACGTGGAAAGAATCTTTTGGAATGCCTTATCCATCCTCTGCAGGCGTCTACTGTGATGTCCTCACATGCTGCATCCATTGCAGCCAGCAGGGTCATCTGTGTGTGGCTGACGATCGTACACCTTCCACTTCCATGCTGAAAATAACTCCTCAATTGGGTTAAGGAATGGTGAATAAGGTGGGAGCAATTCTATGAGGATCCTCGGGTGGGTCACAAACCATTGCCTTATGATGTTTGATCGATGGAAACTCACATTATCACAAATGACCACATACTTTGGCAAATCCTCTCTAAACAGACCCCTCATCATCAGGGATGAGAGCCCTGTAGAGAGTCTCTAAAAAGTTGAGTAGATGCTGGGTGTTGTATGGCCCTAGAAGGGGGATATGGGTTAGGACACCATGCTCCGAAATAGCAGCACACATGCTGATATTTCCTCCCCATTGGCCTGGCAAATCCACAGTAGCTCTGTGACCGATGATATTCCGACCCCGCCTTCTGCATTTGGTCAGGTTGAAGCCAGCCTCATCCACGTATACAAAGTTGTGAGAGGGTTCACTTGATTCCAACTCCATTATACGCTATATCCCAGAACACACAGTTGTGAGAGGGTTCACTTGATTCCAACTCCATTATACGCTATATCCCAGAACACAGTTGAATTTGTTTCGGTAAGGAAGAGTGACATAAAATGTACATATATTGCATGTTCCTTCCACAGCAATGGAAATGTGTGCAGTTTATGCTTACTGTACTATGTATCACTATAAAATGTTGCTGTAAAGTAGTTACATAGATATATGTTTTACCTGTACATACTGGTACCGTAGCTCCTTAACTCTGTCCTCCTTCCTTTGGAATGGTACACGGTACAGCTGTTTCCTACTCATCTGGTTTCTATGCAGCACCCTGTCGATGGTTGAGATGCTAACCGTATGGATGTTTTCAAAGACATCCTTGTCTTCTATAATGGTCCATTGTATTTCCCTGAGTCTCATGGCATTGTTTGCTCGGACCATGGTGCAAATAGCCTCCACCTGTTGAGGTGTGAAAAGGCGTCCTCTGCCACCGGTTTGAGGTAATCTTGCAGTCCTATGTGGGGAAAAATGCAGTGATGCATCGCACACTTTCACATAGACAAAAACTATGCGAACACACATTTTACTGTAAAACATACAGGTGGGTTTATGTAAGGTGCCGTATGTATCTGTATGGAGTATATTTCTGTATGCTGTGAAATACAAGTGGACTACTGTAATATGAAGCATTGTAGGAAGTATACAGTATACTGCTTATATACAGTAACAGTGCACTGTACATTGGTGGACATACCTGTTCTCTCTTCGAAACGTTTGAACTATTGAGGACACGGTTGATCTCCCAATATTCGGCTGCACCCTTCGACCCGCCTCAGCCATTGTAAGGCCATGATTGACAACATGGTCTACAATAGTGGCCCTTATGTCATCAGATATGCGCCTATGTCCTCTTCTCTGAGGTCATTAAAGATCCCATGGCACTTATCGTAAGAGTAGGGGTGTTAACCCCGGTGTCCTGGCTAAATTCCCAATCTGGCCCTCAACCATCACGGTCACCTAATAATCCCCAGTTTACAATTGGCTCATTCATCCCCCTCCTCTCCCCTGTAACTATTCCCCAGGTCGTTGCTGCAAATGAGAACGTGTTCTCAGTCAACTTACCTGGTAAAATAACGGTAAAATAAAATAAATAAAAAATTCTGCCTCTTCCTCTGTTTTGCCTTCCACCACGCATCCTTGCTCCTCCTCCTCCTCCTCTTGGCTGTTGACCCTGTTCGTTTCCTGGTCCATCCATTATTGGAAAATTGCAACTCTGTGTTGTGGTCTGTCTATATATGCTTGCCAATTGATTCTTCATGAGATGCACCTTTGAGAAATTTAGACAACTGGTTGATTGAACTAACACTTTACATTCCTTCATGAGTGAGGGTCAATTTCACCTGCACGATTCATCAATTAACGTTTTTGTACAAAAGGTCTAATAGAAATGTGTAAAACTATGCTTGACAGTTTATGACAAATAGTTCAACAATTTTGCATGTAATGGCTTATGGAAGGAACTAATGCCTAGATGTTTTGAGGGGTAAGACTATTCAACAGAGAGCCATCTACTATATTTTGATCAACATGACATGAGCAATTGATAATGTGGAAATAAAGCTGACACTTGTACATTATCAATTGCAATTTGTTCAAAGGAATAAGAAATTGCTTTAATGATGTGCACAAGTGACTAGATGATTTGGAATTTGTACAAGTAGTATCAAGAATTGCACTTTTGATCTAAGAAATGCACCAAAGCGACTGAGAAAAACTGTAAGACTTCCTCTCATTGAACTGGGCCTCATTTTAAATGGGCACCTTGTATTGATAGTCCATACTGGTCTTTACTATGGTTCTACATACAGTACCTGTATTGATAGTCCATACTGAGCTTTACTATGGTTCTACATACAGTACTTGTATTGATAGTCCATACTGGTCTTTACTATGGTTCTACATACAGTACCTGTATTGATAGTCCATACTGGTCTTTACTATGGTTCTACATACAGTACCTGTATTGATAGTCCATACTGGTCTTTACTATGGTTCTACATACAGTACCTGTATTGATAGTCCATACTGGACTTTACTATGGTTCTACATACAGTACCTGTATTGATAGTCCATACTGGACTTTACTATGGTTCTACATACAGTACCTGTATTGATAGTCCATACTGGTCTTTACTATGGTTCTACATACAGTACCTGTATTGATAGTCCATACTGGGCTTTACTATGGTTCTACATACAGTACCTGTATTGATAGTCCATACTGGACTTTACTATGGTTCTACATACAGTACCTGTATTGATAGTCCATACTGGACTTTACTATGGTTCTACATACAGTACCTGTATTGATAGTCCATACTGGGCTTTACTATGGTTCTACATACAGTATCTGTATTGATAGTCCATACTGGTCTTTACTATGGTTCTACATACAGTACCTGTATTGATAGTCCATACTGGGCTTTACTATGGTTCTACATACAGTACCTGTATTGATAGTCCATACTGGTCTTTACTATGGTTCTACATACAGTACCTGTATTGATAGTCCATACTGGGCTTTACTATGGTTCTACATACAGTACCTGTATTGATAGTCCATACTGGTCTTTACTATGGTTCTACATACAGTACCTGTATTGATAGTCCATACTGGTCTTTACTATGGTTCTACATACAGTACCTGTATTGATAGTCCATACTGGTCTTTACTATGGTTCTACATACTGTCATGACTATCCTGCTCGGCTCAGGTTACTAATGACCACAATCCTGCAGAGAGATTTCATCTCACCAGAGGAGAAGGGATCTCAAGGGAGAGGAAGATGGGGGTTCATGACGCCCCTGGTGAATCTTAGGCCACAGACAACATTCCTTTGTCACTATGGATACCTCAGAACATTAAAGCAATAAAGGACTTTGGAACAATGGTGGTCATGACGATAGATGGAATATGAAAATGTATGTCATTTTTGTTTTGTTATTAAAGGTTAATAAATTACGTTATAACAAAATCATTGTAACGTTAAGAGTTTTCCTAGTATATGTTTGATGTTTATACATTGTACGTTGTGTGGAAAATGTCCAAATCAAAGAGAATGTTTTGGTAAAGATGAAATGTGAAGTTAGTTGTCTAAAATTGGATCTGAGTAAAATCTTGACCTTTAACTTGGTACGAACAGAGAACTGCCCTGAAGGCAGTTACGCCCACTCCTGACCCGAGGGTAACGGGGTTACGCCCACTTCTGACCCGAGGGTAAGGGGGTTACGCCCACTTCTGACCCGAGGGTAAGGGGGTTACGCCCACTTCTGACCCGAGGGTAAGGGGGTTACGCCCACTTCTGACCCGAGGGTAAGGGGGTTACGCCCACTTCTGACCCGAGGGTAAGGGGGTTACGCCCACTTCTGACCCGAGGGTAAGGGGGTTACGCCCACTCCTGACCCGAGGGTATAAGACCTGTGAGTGAAGAATTAACAGATCAGACTAAGTGACCGGAGCTGCAGCCGAGGTCTAAAAAGTCAACGAACCAGAACGCAACACAAGGTTGAAGACAAAGAAATCTTGTTCTACCTATGCTACAGATGAGTAGCTGTGTCTAAGTGGGTGAATTCAAGCCAGACCACCTAGCCTCCACTCCCCATCGAATCGTGGTATCTGCTCTGTTTCACCCCTACGCTGTGAGCTCTGAGCTACAGAGCTGTCTGTCCTCAGAAGACCTCTTCCAGAGCAAGTGCTGTTTAATTTTTTCCGTGGTGCATTCAGTTAATCTAAGTCAACAGAATGGTAGTAACTGACATGTTGGTTGTTATTACAAATGGTAGTATATTATAGGATATATTATCATATGAGTCATGTACTCTACAGAGCCAGGAATCTCTTCAAGTGATACAGTTTTGTCAGGGTGTGGAGGAAGAGGTGAAAGACAGTTCTGGCAGAACCAATGAGGATGGAGCAAATGAGAGAAGGTGCACAGAAAGACAAAGTGAGGATGCTGAAAAACAAGCTGATCAGTGACTTTGCTAGCAAGGAAGCTGGGCTCTTGGTGAGTAAGGCTGAGCAAGGGCCAGTGATAACTGTTAAATGGCAGGGCTATGGATATTGGATCACTACACACATGAGGCCCACAGACAGAGAACAAGATATATCTCAAAGTAATGGCTGGATTGCCATAAAATTTGTTGTTCACAATCAAGATCCCAAGTGGAAGAAACCTGTTGACTTGGTGACCTCTTGACCTTTCCTCTAGCGCCACCATCAGGCCTTTTCATTTCCATGTTGTTTTCCATTTCCACTTTTACAGCTGCTTATTGTCTCGTTGGTATGTATACTTAGTTAAAATATCTGCTGCTGATTTTATTATTTTGTTTGTTATATCATTCTATAGATGATAAAGTTCATTTATTTTAATTGAAGAGGTTATAAGGTATATTTAAGTTATATTTATTTTAAGTTATTCATTAATGTTAAGAGAATTTTCCATTCAAGAATTGTTCCATTAAAATGACATTTAGACTGTAAAAGATGCCTTTTAGCACATTTCATCAAATAGTGAATTCCACTGTATGCAGAATGTTGCCTGTGTTATACCTTCACAGCTCACTGTCAGGAAATATCCTACAGTAAATATTGGACTACAAGAGTTGCAAGCCTGCAAAGGTAGAGTTATTTAAATCTTTGAATGGGTGGATTGTGTTCTGGAGGTGTGTGGTTACAGCAGTTGTGCAGGGTTGGTGTGGTGGTGGGGCCCAATGTGATATCTTTTCATGGGGCCCCAAATCCATGACGGCGGCCCTGGGTGAAACTATAGTTTCACTCCTCCATATGTGCACAGCAATATGCCTTCTTTATTCCTTAAAGCAGAGAGCTCTTTACCATCTCTATGCTCCTATTATTAAGCTATGATATAGTTATATAGGTACATCTAATAGATCCTGCAGAGCATCATCAGAGCAAAGGGTGGCTACTTAAACAAATCAAAATATGTTTTTTATTTTTTAAACACTTTTGTTTTGTTGGTTAATACGTGATTATATGTTATTTCAAAGTTTTGATGTCTTCACTATTATTCTACAATGTAGAAAATAAATAAAAACCCTTGAATGAGAAGGTGTGTTCAAACTTTTAACTGGTACTGTATGTCAAGACAACGTTAGCGGTGTGACTTCTCAGAAATGTTCATCTGTTTCCCAGAACTGCCTGTTGCGCTGTTGTCCAGCGGGCTGGTATCATTTGCAATGGATGTAAAAACAGACTTTGTTGACTTGTGAGGCCAGTGGTGTACATGGTGAGTTAAGATAATCAGAAATCAGACATTGCCAAGTGGGCACTTTCCTACATCTGAATGCATTCTGGAGAGAGACACACCATAACTTCACCCACCTCCCCTTCTTCTTGATGCGAAATGTTAAATTATTCTCATGACACTGTCACGCCCTGAGCATAGAGCCCTTGGTTCTCTATGGTGTAGTAGGTCAGGGCGTGACTAGGGGGTGTTCTAGGTTATATATTTCTATGTTGGTGCTCTTGGTATGGTTCCCAGTTAGAGGCAGCTGGTGTTGGTTGTCTCTAATTGGGGATCATACTTAAGGGTTCCCTGTTCCCACCTGCTCTGTGGGATATTGTTTTGAGTGAGAGCTTGGTGCACCTCAGTAGGTCGTTGTTTGTTTCTTGGTTTGTTTTAAGTTTCTCTAAAAATAATGATGTGGAACTCCAATCACGCTGCGCCTTGGTCTGTCTCTCCACACGCCGTGACAGACACATTATCTACACACAATCACACTGCACCTTGGTCTGTCTCTCCACACGCCGTGACAGACACATTATCTACACACAATCACACTGCACCTTGGTCTGTCTCTCCACACGCCGTGACAGACACATTATCTACACACAATCACACTGCACCTTGGTCTGTCTCTCCACACGCCGTGACAGACACATTATCTACACACAATCACACTGCACCTTGGTCTGTCTCTCCACACGCCGTGACAGACACATTATCTACACACAATCACACTGCACCTTGGTCTGTCTCTCCACACGCCGTGACAGACACATTATCTACACACAATCACACTGCACCTTGGTCTGTCTCTCCACACGCCGTGACAGACACATTATCTACACACAATCACACTGCACCTTGGTCTGTCTCTCCACACGCCGTGACAGACACATTATCTACACACAATCACACTGCACCTTGGTCTGTCTCTCCACACGCCGTGACAGACACATTATCTACACACAATCACACTGCACCTTGGTCTGTCTCTCCAAACGCTGTGACAGACACATTATCTACACACAATCACGCTGCACCTTGGTCTGTCTCTCCACACGCCGTGACAGACACATTATCTACACACAATCACACTGCACCTTGGTCTGTCTCTCCACACGCCGTGACAGACACATTATCTACACACAATCACACTGCACCTTGGTCCGTCTCTCCACACGCCGTGACAGACACATTATCTACACACAATCACACTGCACCTTGGTCTGTCTCTCCACACGCCGTGACAGACACATTATCTACACACAATCACACTGCACCTTGGTCCGTCTCTCCACACGCCGTGACAGACACATTATCTTCACACTTGTTTAAGGCGCTTTTCACTGACAGTCGCAACTCAATCAACTACACCTACTGCCATGCCCACTACCCAAATCGCAGGCTTCCCAAACACACTGGGGGGATTTGAAACAATCCACAGCATTTATTTTAATGAAGTGAATGTTCCTCTGTGGCTAAGATGCTCTCTGGTGAAGTATTTTTATAATGTTATTTAGACAGGAGTAATTCTATAATGTTGGTGAAACATCACGTTACTTTAGGACAATCCAGCATCCTAACTGTGCACTGTGAACGTGCTAACTTTCCTTTCCATTTCACAAGAAGATGAAACCAGAGATCTGTAAATAATGATGAGATGCTCATGTCTCTGCCCTAACAATGGGGGTCTGAGACTCTACACCGGTTATAAAGAGGATTCATGTCCTTCATTTGAAGGAGTTATTTGGCCACTTTAGTACAGACCTTATCAAAACATATAGGACTATGGGCTAGGCTACATGAGGTGTGATACTAACCTTATTAAAACATATAGGACTATGGGCTAGGCTACATGAGGTGTGATACTAACCTTATTAAAACATATAGGACTATGGGCTAGGCTACATGAGGTGTGATACTAACCTTATTAAAACATATAGGACTATGGGCTGGGCTACATGAGGTGTGATACTAACCTTATTAATTAAAACATATAGGACTATGGGCTAGGCTACATGAGGTGTGATACTAACCTTATTAAAACATATAGGACTATGGGCTAAGGTTACATGAGGTGTGATACTAACCTTATTAAAACATGGCTACATGAGGTGTGATACTAACCTTATTAAAACATATCGGCCTATGGGCTAGACTACATGAGGTGTGATACTAACCTTATTAAAACATATCGGACTATGGGCTAGGCTACATGAGGTGTGATACTAACCTTATTAAAACATATAGGACTATGGGCTAGGCTACATGAGGTGTGATACTAACCTTATCAAAACATATAGGCCTATGGGCTAGGCTACATGAGGTGTGATACTAACCTTATTAAAACATATAGGACTATGGGCTAGGCTACATGAGGTGTGATACTAACCTTATTAAAACATGGCTACATGAGGTGTGATACTAACCTTATTAAAACATATCGGCCTATGGGCTAGACTACATGAGGTGTGATACTAACCTTATTAAAACATATCGGACTATGGGCTAGGCTACATGAGGTGTGATACTAACCTTATTAAAACATATAGGACTATGGGCTAGGCTACATGAGGTGTGATACTAACCTTATTAAAACATATAGGACTATGGGCTAGGCTACATGAGGTGTGATACTAACCTTATTAAAACATATAGGACTATGGGCTAGGCTACATGAGGTGTGATACTAACCTTATTAAAATATATAGGACTATGGGCTAGGCTACATGAGCTGTGATACTAACCTTATTAAAACATATAGGACTAGGCTACATGAGGTGTGATACTAACCTTATTAAAACATGGCTACATGAGGCGTGCAACTCTGATTGGCCATTAATTTGTTAATTAACTCAGGAACCACACCTGTGTGGAAACACCTACTTTCAATATACTTTGTATCCCTCATTTACTCGTGTTTCCTTTAATTTAGTCAGTTACCTGTCTTCATTTGTCATCTGTTACCTTTTTCTTGTTCAAATCATGTGTTTTATTGAAAATGTTCCATTCCCATTGTTATAAACAGGGACAATCGTGACTTTGACTCCACACAACATAACATCCACAGATGTTTAAAATATGTCTCTCAACATTGATCACTTTTCTACAGTGTTTCAAAGATATATCTTGTGTTTCAGATGTTTTATATACCTCTGTTTCTGGTGATAAAATGTTACTTTTTATAAACTTTTTATACTCTATTAAAAAAGCGAATTTTGATCTTGAACTTGATTGTGTATTTATTCTTCACTGCCTGGTACCTTAAACTGATGAATAGTTAATCTGGTACCTTAAACTGATGAATAGTTAGCCTGGTACCTTAAACTGATGAATAGTTAATCTGGTACCTTAAACTGATGAATAGTTAATCTGGTCCCTTAAACTGATGAATAGTTAGCCTGGTACCTTAAACTGATGAATAGTTAATCTGGTACCTTAAACTGATGAATAGTTAATCTGGTACCTTAAACTGATGAATAGTTAATCTGGTACCTTAAACTGATGAATAGTTAGCCTGGTACCTTAAACTGATGAATAGTTAATCTGGTACCTTAAACTGATGAATAGTTAATCTGGTACCTTAAACTGATGAATAGTTAGCCTGGTACCTTAAACTGATGAATAGTTAGCCTGGTACCTTAAACTGATGAATAGTTAGCCTGGTACCTTAAACTGATGAATAGTTAGCCTGGTACCTTAAACTGATGAATAGTTAGCCTGGTACCTTACACTGATGAATAGTTAGCCTGGTACCTTAAACTGATGAATAGTTAGCCTGGTACCTTATACTGATGAATAGTTAGCCTGGTACCTTAAACTGATGAATAGTTAGTCTGGTCCCAGATCAGTTTGTGCTGTCTTGCCAACTCCAATTGTATTTTGCAATTCAGCACAAACAGATCTGGGACCAGGCTAATGAACAGTCTGTATTCAAATCTAAGTAAATGTTGTGATGGCTTCCGGTCTACGCAGTTCGTTGACTGTAACATTAGCTAAACGTTTCAGCACCTCTCCCCATTTCTCCTGGTCCTCCTCTCTCTCCTGGAGCTTGGCCTGGTGGGCAGAGTAGACTATTTATGGGCTATTTTGGCTATTTACAGATGGGCTATGTACAGGTGCAATGATCTGTAAGCTGCTCTGATAGCTGATGCTTCAAGTTAGTGAGGGAGATCTGAGTCTCCAGCTTCAGTGATTTAGTGACAGCACCACAGATTCACTGGCAGCATCAGCTGAGCTGGGTCGTCACTAGTTACCACAGCCACAAAGTGATAAACATCGTAAAATTATACAATTTCTCTTCTTAAAACGTGATTTTAAACCACACTAATAACCGTATGTCTAACATGCTGTCTACATCGGGATATTGATGTTGTCCATCCACACCAGACATGATCAGGACATGCAGGCTGAAATATCAAAACTCTTAACCAACTATATTCATTTGAGAACAGGTGGAAACACATGAAACGTTCATGGATATTTAGCTAGCTAGCTTGCTGTTGCTAGCTCATTTGTCCTATTTAGCTCGCTAGCTTGCTGTTGCTAGCTCATTTGTCCTATTTAGCTAGCTAGATTGCTGTTGCTAGCTCATTTGTCCTATTTAGCTTGCTGTTGCTAGCTCATTTGTCCCATTCAGCTAGCTAGATTGCTGTTGCTAGCTCACTTGTCCTATTTAGCTTGCTGTTGCTAGCTCATTTGTCCTATTTAGCTAGCTAGATTGCTGTTGCTAGCTCATTTGTCCTATTTACCTACCTAGATTGCTGTTGCTAGCTCATTTGCCCTATTTAGCTACCTAGATTGCAGTTGCTAGGTCATTTGTCATATTTAGTTTGCTAGTGTAATAAATACCATTTATTATAACACAAGCATATTGCTATTACGTTGTTATAACTAACTTCTTTCAAAACAGGGTTTCTCACAAACTCATAAGCAGATACTGAGACCCACACACACCCAGAGACAGATGGCTGGCACAGACCTTTCATAAACACTGATAAGAAAAGGGTGCTTGGTTCTGCATTTCACGAGATACTGAGACACACACATACCCAAGGACAGAGGGCTGACGTAAACCTTTCATAAACACTGATTAAAATAGGAACATCTACGCACACACAAAATCTCCTCTTTAGGCTGAACATTTTACAGAGACACACAGATATGACAGGAACATCTACGCACACACCTAAACTCCTGTTTTAGCTGAACATTTCTGAAGACAAAGAACTCTACTCAGAGCCAATGGGACAGTGATACTAGCCTGAAGGGTACCTCGCCCAACTCATCAGAACCAACCAGAGGACCAGAACTTCCAGACTCAACCTACTTTCTGTGCTGTATAAAATGTCTATGCACTCTGTTATCTGGGCTTTTTTCCGACGGTTCCCTATGACCCAGACAGAACGAGTCCGTGCACGCTTGTACCAGATATCTTTACTCTTAAATAAAACTGTCGCTTGTCATACAATTTACCACCTTGTCTGAATCGATCCTTGACCGGCTCGCCCTTCTCCATATCCAATTATCAACACTAGCTTGCTGTTGCTAGCGCATTTGTCCTATTTAGCTAGCTAGCTTGCTGTTGCTAGCTCATTTTTCCTATTTAGCTCGCTAGCTTGCTGTTGCTAGCTCATTTTTCCTATTTAGCTCGCTAGCTTGCTGCTGCTAGCTCATTTGTCCTATCTAGCTAGCTAGATTGCTGTTGCTAGCTCATTTGTCCTATTTAGCTCGCTAGCTTGCTGTTGCTAGCTCATTTGTCCTATTTAGCTCACTAGCTTGCTGTTGCTAGATCATTTGTCCTATTTAGCTCGCTAGCTTGCTGTTGCTAGCTCATTTGTCCTGGGATATAAACAGTTTGTTATTTTACTTGAAAACAAGATCCTTTTTTTCCTGGATCTTTTGTAGAATTTTGACCCATTTTGAGTCACACAAAATCTTGTTCTCTACTCCGACAATTAACCCACAGATAAACGGGGGAAATGTAGTTTCTAGTAATCTCTTCTTCTTCTTCTTCTGTGGACTTTATGTGTCTCAGTTGGTAACCAACTTTAAGGTGCATCACCACCACCAACTGGACTGGAGTGTGGACCTCAGTTCAGCTTTCAATCACCCACGTGGGTATATGCTCCTAATAACCAATGAGCAGATGGGAGAGGCGGGACTTGCAGCGCATCAAAAAATAGAACCAAGTTCTATTTTAGCGCCTGGCAGACGCGCGCGAGCAGTTTGGATGAAATGATTGAAAAATATCAAAAATCAATCAATCAAATGTATTTATGAAGCCCTTCTTACATCAGCTGATGTCACAAAGTGCTGTACAGAAACGCAGCCTAAAACCCCAAACAGCAGGCAATGCATGTGTAGAAGCACGGTGGCTAGGAAAAACTCTCTAGAAAGTGGTAGAAGCACGGTGGCTGGGGAAAACTCCCTAGATAGTAGTAGAAGCACGGTGGCTGGGAAAAACTCCCTAGAAAGTAGCAGAAGCACGGTGACTGGGAAAAACTCCCTAGAAAGTAGTAGAAGCACGGTGGCTGGGAAAATCTCCCTAGAAAGTAGAAGAAGCACGGTGGCTGGGAAAAACTCCCTAGAAAGTAGTAGAAACACGGTGGCTGGGAAAAACTCCCTAGAAAGTAGTAGAAGCACGGTGGCTGGGAAAAACTCCCTAGAAAGTAGTAGAACCACGGTGGCTAGGAAAAACTCCCTAGAAAGTAGTAGAAGCACGGTGGCAGGGAAAAACTCCCTAGAAAGTAGTAGAAGCACGGTGGCAGGGAAAAACTCCCTAGAAAGTAGTAGAAGCACGGTGGCTGGGAAAAACTCCCTAGAAAGTAGTAGAAGCACGGTGGCTGGGAAAAACTCCCTAGAAAGTAGTAGAAGCACGGTGTCTGGGAAAAACTCCCTAGAAAGTAGTAGAAGCACGGTGGCTAGGAAAAACTCCCTAGAAAGTAGTAGAAGCACGGTGGCTGGGGAAAAACTCCCGAGAAAGTAATAGAAGCACGGTGGCTGGGAAAAACTCCCTAGAAAGTAGTAGAATCACGGTGGCTGGGAAAAACTCCCAAGAAAGTAGTAGAAGCACGGTGGCTGGGAAAAACTCCCAAGAAAGTAGTAGAAGCACGGTGGCTGGGAAAATCTCCCAAGAAAATAGTAGAAGCACGGTGGCTGGGAAAAACTCCCTAGAAAGTAGTAGATGCACAGTGGCTGGGAAAAACTCCCTAGAAAGTAGTAGAAGCACGGTGGCTAGGAAAAACTCCCTAGAAAGTAGTAGAAGCGCGGGGACTGGGAAAAACTCCCTAGAAAGTAGTAGAAGCACGGTGGCTGGGAAAAACTCCCTTGAAAGTAGTAGAAGCATGGTGGCTGGGAAAAACTCCCTAGAAAGGACAAAAGTCCCCTCCACCCATTGTAGCTAATTATCTAAAACACACTGTAATGTAAAGTGTTACATCATTCTCAATGATCAGTCTATACATCCAGTATTCATTTCACCTACAGTACATTGTATCCATTTCAAGTCCCCCTCCACCCATTGTAGCTAATTATCTCGAACACATTGTACAGTTTTACAACCACGTATGAGTTATTATGGACGCTTATAGTTAGTATCACAGCATATCAGTTTAAGACATTACAACATTCATTAAAAGCATTATAGATATGTACTTCATAGAAACTGTTACCCTTTATATATTCTAACCACTCTATTTCATTTATTCCATATTAAGGGTCCTAACCTGGGAACTAAAATATTGTCTCCTTCTCAACTTTGCCTGCAGTTTTCTCTCTCTCCCTCCCTTCCTCTAACCCCTCCCTCTCTCACTCCCTCCTTCCCTTCCTCCAACCACTCCCTCTCTCTCTCCCTCCTTCCCTTCCTCTAACCACAGCCCTCTGGCAGAACCAGGAAGTCCCTCCCCTTCACAAACTCTCTTCTGTGGAAACGAAACTGATCTGATTCTCTCTGTCGTCTGTCTGTGTGAGAGTGAACAACTGTCCAAATGGCTCAGCAGGGAGTTCTGCTGGACCAGGACCAGTTCTGCTGTTCTGTCTGTCTGGATCTACTGAAGGAACCAGTCACCATCCCCTGTGGACACAGTTACTGTAGGAGCTGTATTGAGGGCTGCTGGGATCAGGATGTTCTGAAAGGGGTCTATAGCTGTCCTCAGTGCAGACATACCTTCACTCCAAGGCCAATGCTGATGAAAAATAACATGTTGGCTGAGGTGGTGGAGAAACTGAAGAAGACAGGACTCCAGGCTGCTCCCCCTCCTGCTCTGTGCTATGCTGGACCTGGAGATGTGGCGTGTGATGTCTGCCCTGGGACCAGAAAGCAGAAAGCCCTCATGTCCTGTCTGGTGTGTCTGGCCTCTTACTGTGAGACTCACCTCCAACCTCACTATGAATCTACTGCTTTCAAGAAGCACAAGCTGGTCAAAGCCACCGCACAACTACAGGAGAAGATCTGCTCTCATCATGACAAACTGCTGGAGGTTTACTGTCGTACCGATCAGCAGTGTATCTGTCTGCTGTGTGTGATGGATGAACATAAAGGCCATGATACAGTGTCAGCTGCAGCAGAGAGGACTGAGAAACAGGTAAGACCAGAACAACTTGTTGGTGACTGTCTGATAAACAAAGAATTAAAGATACAGTAGGAACTAAATCTGTTTGAATATGAGAGAATTCAAATGAAATGGATCCACAAATATGAACACAAACCTTGAGTATATAGATATGTTAACCCAGATTCTCCAAATGTATCACCATTTTCTACAGTCAAACACTATTATCATTCTGAATGGCCTTTTATGAGTCCAAAGTTCAGTCTCAACCCCTTGATACATGTAGGCCTACCATAAAAACTATAATCATTCACCTAGCAACATAATATAATATTGTAAAGGGACTTCCTCAGGATTGTAGACCTTCCTCTCTATGGGTCCTATGTCACATTACTATACTATTGATCTACTGGACTAATAAAGCTTGATAGCTCATTGAAGAGTGATTCTCCACAGAGGCAGCTGGGGATGAGTCAGCAGAAGGTCCAGCAGAGATTCCAGGAGAGAGAGAAGGAGCTGAAGGAGCTCCAACAGGCTGTGGAGTCTTTCAAGGTGAGTATTGTTGACCAGAGGAGACACACCATTTCACTTCTCTCCTCCAGTCAGAGAGAGGGAGAGGGGCACCTATCCAATCCCACTGACCCCACTGTTGTGAACAGGCTGTCTGGACCCCTTTCAGAGAATAGACTGTTTAATGTAACTGACGGGATATGAACCCAGGTCTACCGCGGGAGAAACCAACATCTTGACCGTTACACCAAGAGGACATTCCCTATTGGACCGACACTGATTTAGAAGTAGCAGGCGGGGCTACCTCATCACATAACCATGAGTAACCATGACTGACTCATGTCCCCTATACATTAACATGGAGCTCTCTCTCTCTCAATTCAATTCAAAGATCTGTATTGGCATGGGAAACATATCTTTACTATGCCAAAGCAAGTGAAGTAGATAATAAACAATCATGAATGAACAGTAAACATTACTCAACATTTATTTTCAAAAGAATCGAGACATTTCAAATGTTATAATTCAAGTGCAAACAGAGTGAGTCATGCGCCAGACTGAGTTCTGGAGGTGAAATGGAAATGAATGAGGGAGAGTTAAGTGAGGTAGAAGGTGTGGTGAAGAGTTCAGAGCCAGAGAAGTATTTGGTCATACGAGATTTGACTTCAGAAGAGTTACAGGGTGTGTTGAGTGGTGGTGTCCCGTCCTCCCAGGTCGTTGGCATGGTGCAGGAGCAGATAGGGTCAAAGTAGTAGAATGGGGTAGTGGGTTTTTAATGAGTGTAGGGTTAGTTGTCATGGTGCAGGAGCAGATAGGGTCAAAGTAGTGGAATGGGGTAGTGGGTTTTTAATGAGTGTAGGGTTAGTTGTCATGGTGCAGGAGCAGATAGGGTCAAAGTAGTGGAATGGGGTAGTGGGTTTTTAATGAGTGTAGGGTTAGTTGGCATGGTGCAGGAGCAGATAGGGTCAAAGTAGTGGAATAGGGTAGTGGGTTTTTAATGAGTGTAGGGTTAGTTGTCATGGTGCAGGAGCAGATAGGGGCAAAGTAGTGGAATGGGGTAGTGGGTTTTTAATGAGTGTAGGGTTAGTTGGCATGGTGCAGGAGCAGATAGGGGCAAAGTAGTGGAATGGGGTAGTGGGTTTTTAATGAGTGTAGGGTTAGTTGGAAGGGTGTTTTATTAGTATTATCATAAAGAGGGAAAGATTGAAGTGTAGGGTCATTGAGGTTGGACGGGGTTGGGGGGGTTTGGAAGGGATTTGGGGGATGGGGGAGGGTCTATTAGAAGTTAGTAGGACTCTTTTTTATTTTCTCAGAAGTACTGAGTTAGGTAGGAGGATTTAGAAATGGTGTAAACCGTGATTGGACACACTCCAGCACAGTAGGTGGCGCCATGCACCTTTAACGTTGGTTTGCG